>NW_011904002.1:0-1956 GCF_000151845.1 Pteropus vampyrus | reverse complement strand
AAGGATTGTTCCATGAGTTTTTTATTGAAATTTCCTGGCACTTGGTCAACTCAGTGTTTTAGTCAATGACATTAGGGATTATTGCTTCTGTTCTATTGCTTCAGATTCTGTTTAAGGAGCTAAAATATATGCATTTTGTATCTGATTTTATTTGCTTGTTTTTGATCATTTTTATCTATTTACTCTTTTATCATTTTTCCTCAATCTTTCATTCTACCTCTGGGAAAGCTTTTCATATCTTCCCTCTTCATCATAAATATTTCATTTTTCAAACAGTTCTTTTATCTCAGCCACTTCTAAGATTGCACAGAGTTATCTTATCACCCTTAATTTTATTATTTTTTCATAAAACCATGAGACCATGTTTTAGTATTAATTTTACGAAGCATTAAAACAGATGCTATCTAATATTTACAATTTCCTTTTTTAAAAGCATATACTTCCTCTACCTCTTGGGAGGTATACTTCTTTTGTTGATCTTTTCTAAGTTGCCTCATTCTCTTTATTCATCCTCGATGGTGGTAATATCTTCTAGACTTGGTGTTGGCCCCTAATAGCACAAGTGGAATCTTCTTGTTTTGTCTCGATGTCAACTTGGAATTGTTAGACTCCTCGTATAACACTTTAGGCTAGTGGGGTGGCTTATAGTTCAGTGATTCAGTAAAAGGAAGAAGCTAGGACTTTGGTCAATATCATTACAGGAACTTGTCTCTGTGAGATTTCTTCTTATATTTTGTGAAACAATTTTTTTAGGGGCTTTACCCAGTGTGGTCCAAGCTCCTTTATGTCTGTTGCTCACAGCATCAAAGAACCCTGATGTTTAAGGGGAAAACTTCTTCCTAATGCCACTAATATTTTATTTTGTGTGATTTCTTTGTCTTTAGGTCTCCTGACACAGCTATGCAATCATTTTGAGATAAAATAATTTTGCTGTCTCTCCTGTTGCTGCAGCTCATGTAGTCAAGGTTAGAGTCATTGACTTTTATAGACTAGTTCCTTGATTATCAGCACAGTCTGCATGGTGTATCTCCCTGGCTCCTCTGGCATAGTTCTCTGCAAATAGTGCAGAGCAGTGTTCCAGATTTTCTCCAATTGTTTTGCTTTTATTTAATCTTTATGCCATAAGCTAGTCAAGCAGAATAAGATGCTTTTGTTTTTGCTGTCAATTGCATTCAGATATCTCTGGACACTACATCTTATGAGGGTTTCTTATAACACTTAAGAAGCAATACTTTTTTAAAAGGCACACATGTGAAAGGGTAACATTTTGATCTATGTCATTCTAAAGGACTAGATGTACTAGAGAGGCAGAGTGACTTATTATAGGAAGGAACTTTTGGACCATTTCAGCTGTCTAAAAACGAATGGGTTTTCTTATGGTGTTTTGATAATCCCATCACAGAAAACATTTAAAGGCATACTGAATTGGTATATTTCAGGTGTACTGTGGAAGGTAAGAAATTTTCTTGCAAAGGTAAGAAATTGTCCTAAATATCCTCATTTATCATTTTAGCTTTAAGAGTCTATAATTATGTAGCTTTAAGTTGTTTTAAAATTTATTTAAACTAGTTGCCTTTCACTGTTCACTTGCCATAGAAGTCATATCTAATTTAAGATTTGTGATATAATTTTCAGTAGCATTCATGTATCTTTCCTATAAATATGATATATTAAAACATTACCTAAGTTACTATACTGAAAGAAAATCAATATGAAAACATTTTGAGAGATCTCTAAATATATACACAAATTCCAATATTCTGTGCATAAATATAAGTATCTTATTCATTGGAGAATCTTTTTCGTGGACCTCATGGGCCATAATATCAACAGCGTAAATATTTGACATTATGGTCTATGTAAATGAAAAAATAAATTAATATTAAAGTAGTATCTTGTTTTATCTTAATTGATTAGTCATTAACTTGGAAAATACATTAGTCTATTTCTTCTCTT
>NW_011904001.1:0-1414 GCF_000151845.1 Pteropus vampyrus | reverse complement strand
TTTTTTTTTTTTTGCAAGACTTCATTAACTAATAAAGAAATAGCTAAAAGAAATGGGATTAACTTCACAGGAGGGGTGTTAACAGTCTCTGGTCCTCCCAGCTAGGCTTACATAGATGCTCATTTATCATTATCTGTCTCGTTTTATCAGGAACATTCAGCTTCTTGGAAAAACACAGATCTGTAAATGCTCAGGAAAATACACAGCCAGAAATGATATGCTAAATAAATCCCCTCTTGGTATTCTATTCTAAAGCAATTTATCGGTATCTGGGATAGAAAACATTTTGGGGAGGCAGACAGGCTACTGAGGTGAGCTGTCTGCATGTCAGATACACTGGTCTCTTATCTCCAACTTGGCCTGTGTCCGTCCATTGAGGTGTTGCTGGGGGCCATAGTTGGGTCCAACAGAGGTCTAGGTTTGCTATTTTCTGATTTTGTTACCCCAGATGAGTCATTCAGTCTCTCTGCATCTCAATTTCTTTTTCTGTGAAATGGGGATTATAATTATTCTGCAGTTATGTTATGAAAACCAAAGAAGATAATGGAGGTGAACACTTTCTAAATTGTAAAGAAGTCTGCGGATTTCATTATGACTCTATTTGCCTTTAAATAATATATCGGTTGAATAACAAGGAAAAGGAGCTCTTATCTTAACAAGGAAAAGGAGCTCTTATCTTGGCTGAAAGCCTAATAAATTATGAAATTTTATGATCCTTTAAATATTTGGAAGAAAATTTGGGAGGGTCTGTTTTAGGTTTTTCTCTCTTTCATTTTTCAGGTGAGGGAAGAGGCTCTGGAAAGTTCATTCCCTGTCCAGAGTCACCTGGCTGGGAAATGGCAGAAGAGAGCCTAGAAGCCAGGATTCCAGGTCTTGTTGGAGTGTCATCTCAAATTTGTTATCCCTGTATGCATTATATGTGCATATTCATATTGAATGAAACATTATGCTAATTTACCGCCTTAAGTAAGCTGTACATAAACCTTTAAAAAGACTTCACTTATACCCAGAAGCTGAGGTTTTTTGAAAAGTCTGAGAAATAGTACAAAGAAGAAGAAGAAGAAAAAAAACTAAGAAAATTACCAATGCAGTAACTGCACGGTTGTCAAGAAATGTCAAAGAACAATTGGAGGGTGTGTTTGTCTGTATATCTAAGGGTGAGGGAGGGTAGGACCGATGAGAAAAAAAGGATATCTTTTAGGTCCCATAATTAATTTTTGGTTGTAAATTGACATATTTTCCCAAATCCATTTCATAATGCCAACATTTCTTTCCCCATGTGACAGGTTATGTTCAAATTTTAGAAACGTGTCTGATAGCATGTAACCAAACACATAGGTAGTTGTTTAACTTTGTAGTTGCTTTTAAGGCCTGAGATATAGAGGAAAGAGTATTGTCAGAGGATCTGGGTTCA
>NW_011904000.1:0-3199 GCF_000151845.1 Pteropus vampyrus | reverse complement strand
TGAGAACCACTGCTGTAGACTATATTTGACTGTATGACTACACCATAATTTATCCATTCTACTGGTGGTGGACTGGGTTGTTTCCAGTTTGAGGTTATTAAAAATAATATCACTCTGAATATACTTATTCATGTCTATATCTTACTAAGGTTCTTATGCATATCTAGGAGCAGAATCACAAGGTTATAGGGTATGGATCTCTTTAACTTTGATTACTTCTTCTAAAGTGGTCGAACCTACTGACACTCCTATTAACATTCCCACTGCTCATACCATCACTAATATTTGCCATTGAAGATCAGTTTCATTTTAACTCTCCTGGTGGCATACAAATGTATTTAATTTGTAGTTTTAATTAATATATCACTGATTAATGAGATTAAGTGCCTTTATTTTTATGTGTATTGGTGAATTGACTGTCCTTTTTGTGCAATGCCTACTCATATCTTTTGCTCATTGAGCTGCCTGATTTGTAGAAATTCATTATATATTATGAATACAAGCTCTTTGTCAATTATATCTTGCATTAGTCTGCTAGGTCTATCATACAGAATACTACAGACTGGATGGATTAAACAAGAGAAACTTATTTTCTTATAATTCTGGAGGCTGGAAGCCCAAGATCAAGGTGCTGATAGGGTTGATTTCTGGTGAGACCTCTCTTCCTGACTTGCATACAGATGCCTTCTTACTGTGCCCTCAAATGGTCTTTCTCTGTGCGTGTGTGTACCTCTAGTGTCTCTTCTTCCTATAAGGAAGCCGGTCCTATTGGATTAGGGCCCACCTTTACGACGTTTTTAAACATTAATAACCTACTTAAAGGCTCTAATTCCAAATGCAGTCACTTTGGGGGTTAGGGCTTCAACATATAGATTTTGAGAGAACACAATTTAGTCCATAAAATATGAATAGCAATGTCATTTTGTGGCTTCCTTTTTCACCACTACCCTCCCGCCCCCCAATGCTATCTTGGTGAAGAGAATGTCTTCATTTTAGTGGTAGTCATGCATCAGTCTTTTCTTTATAATCGGTGCATCTAAGTATATTAAATCTTTTCATAACCAAAAATTGTAAAGATAAATTTCTGTATTATTATACAGAGCTTTATTATTTTGCCTTTTACATTAAGATCTATGGTTTAATAAAACTGATTATTGTATGGAATGTGAGAATGAGAATGAGGTTTATTTTTCCAACGTAGATATCCAATTTAACCAACAGCATTTATTAAAAATATCATCCTTTCTCCACCACTCTGTAGGGCCTAGTTTATTGTTAATCAAGTGTCCATAATACATTGGTCAATTTTGAGGTTCTTCAGACTCACTCATTGCTCTCTATTTTTATCCTAGGATCAATACCACTCTGGTTTTATTATATATCTTAATATTCAGAAAGCAAATCTTCTCATTTTGTTCTTCTTCATTAAGAATATCTTGGAAGTCTTTATCTATTAGAAGTACAAACTAGTGTTTTAAGGGGAAATTATCTGATGCCTGGAAATTGCTTCAAAATGTATCAGCAAAATGATAGGGGTGATAGATGAAATGAAATTGGTAGTGTTAAAAAAATGTTTGAATGTAGGAAATAGGTACATGGGGTGTCACTATATAATTTTTCTACTTTTGTGCATCAAATAAACTTGAGAAAGTTTATTTTTTACCAGTTTGCTGGAAGTTAATCAAAAATGGATATTGATATTTATGTAATACTTTTTAGATGTTATCTAACGAAGGGATTATATGATTTTTCTACTTTATTCTGATAACTTTAAATGCAATGGCTTGCTATTTAAATGTTATAAAATCTGTGTTCTTAAAAGAAACAATTTGTTTATGATATATTATCTTTATTACATATTATTAGATTTAGTTTGCTAATATCTATTTAGAATACTTGTAATTCTATTCATGAATGCTATTATTCTCTTTTTCTTTTTTTTTCATAATGCATTTGTTGGGTTTTAGTATCAAAGTTGTGCTCTGCTCATAAAATTAGTTGGAGTGTTTCCTCTATTCCAAGGCTCCAGAAGTGTTTGTAAAAATGGGCATTATTTGTTCTTTGAAAGTTAGGTATAATTTTTCAGCGATGTCATCTGGGCCTGGAGTTTTACCTGCAAGAAGATTTTTAAATTATAGATTTAATTGCTTTCATTGTTACTGGACTATTGTGACTTATGTGTCAGTTATAATAATTGTATTTCTCCACGTATTTATCTATTTCATTTAAATTTTCAAGTTTATTGTTGTAAGGTTCATAGTATCCTCCTACGATCTTTCAAGTGTCTGAAAAGCTTGTGGTAATACCTTTTCGATTCCTCACGTTGATTGTTTTTTTCTCTCTTTTGTTTTTGATCAATTTCACCAGGTGTTTAGCAGTTTTATTAGTCTTTTCAAAGAACCAATCCTCGGCTTTGTTAATGCTATTTTTATATTGGTTTTCTTTCTAGATTTTTTATTTCCTTCTATGTTCTTTGTGTGTTTTTTTCTAATATCTTGAAATGAATGCATATGTCAGTAATTTCAACCATTTCTTTTCAATATATCCACTAAAGACTATAAATTTTTCTCAAAACTTTTTACTACATTCCACAGTTTTTATACAGCATTTTAAATTATTGTTCAGTTTTAAATATTAGTTAACTCTCAATGAAATTTCTCCTTTGATTCAGGGGTTATTTCTAAGTAAATTCTTTTGGAATTTTTTATTATGAAAAATTTCAAACATATATAAAAGTTGAGGTAATAGTTTGGTGAATCCAACTTGGCCTCATAATCCAGACTCAACAATTATGAACACATGGGCATTTTTTTTTCTTTATCTCCTATCTACTACTGCCTTCTCAGCACTATTTTGAAACACATCATTGGTAAATATTTCATTTGTAAATAGCTTAAAAATACAAAAACTCTTTAAAAATATAACTACAATAATTCCTTAATATAACGCAATACTGAGTTGGTTAAAGTTTTCCCAGTTCTGATAATTTAACTTTTACAATTAAATAACAAAATAAGCCATGGTACTCATATTTTACAATTGATTAATATACTAGAAGTATATTTCTTAATTTTTAAACATATGTGGCTTTTTAAGGGGTCTTCATTTCTTGGTGAATTTCATGTTGTCTGAGAATATACTCTCATTTTATTTATTTGGTATTTGATGAGATTTGTTCTATATTTGGTTAAATTTAAAA
>NW_011903999.1:0-2437 GCF_000151845.1 Pteropus vampyrus | reverse complement strand
GCTTTATGTTTGTGAGATTAATCTAAATTGTTGCATGTAACTTTAGTTTTTTTTCTTCTCCATTTTCATCGTTGTATAGTATTTATAAACATATCGTCATTTACCTAATATATTGTGTCTGTTGAAATGAAATTCCTGGGCCGTAAGACATCTGACTACTTAATTAGATATACCAACCAACATTCATATATATGGAGGAATGACATTATCCTCCTCATTACCAACATTAAAAAGTGTTAGACTTTTTCATTTTAGCTCTTCTAGTGGCTGTGTAGTTATAGAATCATCTGTATTGGGTTTACTGTCCACTTAGATATCCTCTTTTGTGAGATTCCTGGTCAAGTTTCTTGCTATTATCTCTACTGAGTTATCTCTGCTTTTCTTATTGATTTGTAGCTGTTCTATATATACTGTAGATATAAACTCTTCATCATTTATATATGTTGCATATATTTCCACCTATGTGGCTTACCTTTTCATGATAAATAAAAGTTTATCAATTCAATATAGTCTATTTTATAAATATTTTTATTTATAGGTTTACTTTTCATATTGAGACCTATAATCTATCAAGAATTGTATATGGTGTGAGGAAGAGGCCAAGGTTCCTTCCCCCAATCGTTATATCTATTTTGACCCAATGCCATTCACTAAAAGGGGTATCTTTTCTTCATTGTTCTGTAGAGAAAACTTTTTTAAAAATAAGTCGGGTGTCCACATATTCGTGGAGACTAAAGCATTTCTCTACTAAAGACTAAGACTGGGTTAGAAAGCTATATTTCATCTCTGATCAGTTGATTGTAAACATCTGGAACAAGGTAACAGGAAAGATTCTGAGGTTACATTTGGGCTCATTTAAAGAGTACTGTGATTAATTAACAATTCCTACCATTGCCATGGAAAAAAACGGTGAAGAAAATAGCATCTATTTTATATCCTTGGACTAAAACAATAAGAAAGAGGAAATAAAGTAACATGAAGAAAGAAAGATTGAATTACATTTTATAAGCCATATCCTAAATTGTATTCCTTTCCAAATCCCTATTTCTTTACTATGCTTTAGGTCATATTTGAAAATAAGGAAGAATTTTCAAGGACTTCAAGACAATCCTACTTCTATCCCAAGAACATAAGGCCAAGAGAGAGAGAGAGCATTAATTTCTTCTCTCACCCACCAAATATCAACTTTGCCTTCTGTGGTAGGCAATGTCTAAGATGGCCTGCAATTAGCCATGCCTCCTGGATTTTTGCTTCCGAGATTAGGTTATAAAAAGACCTGGTTCTGTCTTGGATGTTCTCACTCTTTCTTGATTAACTCACTTTAAAGGAAGCCAGCTGCTTTTCCAGAGGCAGTCCTGTGAAAAAAACCTGTAAAACTAAGTTTGGCAATTGATCTTCTACGGCTTGCCAACAGCCAATAGTGGAGGCAGATCTTCTTTCAGTCAAGCCTAGAAATGACTACAGCCCCAGCCTATAATTTCATTATAGCCTCCTGAGAACCCTGAGTCAAAACCACCCATTCTTTAAACTATTTCAGGATACAACTGAAACAGTGAGATAATAACTGATTGCCATTTTAAGCTGCTAAGTTCGGGGGTGATTTGTTATGCAGAATAGAGAACTGATAGACCTTCTTTATTCTGGTTTATACTCAGAGCTCTTGTCTATAAAACTACCACTTTTAGAATTCTGGAATATAAGACAGACTCACCAACAATTGTAAGAGATATGCATCTACAGAATATGTGTGAAGGTCTGTTGTTTTATGTATATGTCTCATTACTGCCTTCCTGTTTTTAAAATTCTTTTCTACCACCTGAAATATTCTCAATTTTGCTCTTCATCTGTTTACTTGTTACCCATCATTCAATTCCTCTTCGAGCGCTGCCTCTCACGTAAAAACTTCTTTTTAGTATCAAACCAATGCCTAATAATTTCTTAAATCCTGTGATATATATTCTGCATAGTATCATTCATCAGTAAAAATTTCTTATGTTGTTTTGTCAGCATTATCCATTTTAGTCTTACATTCATAACTAAGCTATAAGCCCTTGAATATTAGCCCTATTAGAAGTTAGTTATTTTATGCTATTTAGGATCATCTAGCTTTGTGTTAAGTACATATTAGGCACTTAATAAATCTTTATTTATTGTCTTATTCAACAATAGTATTGAACTATCCTAAACTATATCTTCCTAGTGAAGTTTTCAATAACTTCCATTTTGCCTCATCATTTTCTTACCTTGCTCTGTCTAAGTAACATTAATATGTGATTATTATGGAATCTGAGTAATGTTTGATTAATCAAGGAAATAATTTTTTAAAGGATTTTGGTGATATAAGCATAAAACCAACACAATTAGAAGCACTTCAGTATTTTTCTTTAATAAAAAAGATGTGTGTGTGTTCGTGTGTGTGTGTGCACTGCAAGTATGT
>NW_011903998.1:0-2605 GCF_000151845.1 Pteropus vampyrus | reverse complement strand
TGGTTATTTTATTTTTCCCCCCAAACTGTCGAGAACCCTTATGTACAGAACTGATTGTAACATAGAGTGTTTGTAATCCCTTGGAGTTGATCTCTAAACATACGTCTTTTTGATTGTGTTTTTCCTGTCACCTGACAGACGTCGGTAGTTTCTCCCTAATGTCCATGCGAACTGCGGCCCCATTAGCGCGGAGCTGCGATTTTTTAATTTTTCTGAGATCGCATCATGCGATCTAGTGTATTCCTAGGCTGCGACAGCGGCCCCGACGTCTGTCCTCCTAACTGGGAGACGCGACCGACCGCATCCGTGCCCATCCTGTGATCCACTATCCTCTGAAGATAAACCATGTGTCGGCAGTTTAGGCACATGAAAGCCGCGCGGGACGGAAAAACCACATGTCACAACCGAAGCCCAGAGACAGTGCAGCCTGCAGCACAGCGGCGGCCTCTCCAGGACCCGACGCAGACGCGATGCTTCCTCCACTCTTTAAATTGACTCTGATCGACGTCATTGGAAAAGCATCACGCCACATCAGGAAATTATTTCACGACCCCCAGTCATTTCCGAGATTGAAGTTGTTCGAGTTTCTTTAATGACAAGCGTGCAGCTGAGAGGAAAATTAAGTAAATGTGAAATCTTGGAAGAATAAATTATGTAAGAAGCCCTCTGCTCCTGGAAAGCCTGCTAAATGTCTGTATTGGGTGACGGCCAGTGAATAAACTGGCCCCAGGGCTCCCGAGTGACAGGTGTTGGGAGGTGCAGCCACCAATCCGGGCCACACAGGTGGGTGCAGGGCCGAGGCACGTCCAGTGGGTAGGAGAAGTTGTCCTACATGGAGGACACAGGCCTCCGTCTCCCCCTCGCCATGGCTGGCCGGGGCTGCAGCACCCCACTGTGTTTCGGAAACATGGAAACGAGAAAAAATTAACTCCCCTCACCCAGGTACACCAGACTCTACCCGGGAATCTGTAAGCATTAGAAACGTTGAAACTAAAGAAGCCCAGATTGAACCACTAACTCTAGGTACAGCACGGTTGCGAGCTAGTGAATAAACCTGTCATATACTAGGAACAAAAAAAAAAAAACCATTGGAACTCAGCGGTTACGATGGTCTCTGTCCCTCTCTGTTCACTCCAGATTTGTTTAAAAAATAAAATAAAATAAAATCCACTCAAATGCTGATGATACAAAGAAAAAAGTAACAACCATTTGACCTAAAGGAACTTACTGGAAGGAAAGGACCTAGGGGCACATGTCCTGAAAGTGATGTGGCCACACGGAGAAAGCAGTTTGGGGCGGGACCCACCCCCCACCCCCCCCCCCCAAACACACACATTTGCTGGCTCCGCATGGCTCTGCAGTGAGGTGGGACTCCCTCCCTTCCCGACCCCCTGCCGCCAGCTCCGGCTCAGCACCTACTGTAGCTATGAAGCTTCGCAAAGTCTTCCCGGAGGAAAATAAAACAGAGGAATGCTGGAGAATGACTGATAGCCAGTTAGGGGCTTATTAGAAAGGAAATTTCTACTTTGAAAAGGGTTTACGATGTTTTAGGCCACGGCAGTAATACTAGCAAAAGCGCAGTGGTATTAGGCAGGTGGTGTCAAAAGTTTGCATTTTGAGAACTAAATAAAAATGCTTACTCTTCTAAGGCTAGAGGATGGAAGAGTTTAAAATATATGCAAGTGAGAGAGAGGAAAAAAAGCCCTTAACTAGAGTAATGATAACGTGGGTTGTGGGTCAGACGATAAGTATGTAGGAATATTTGATGAATAATCACATACGAGATAGCAGATTCGACACGTAGTCCAGGAATAGTTCAGGTTGCACATCTGAGGAGACCGCGAGCTGAGATGTGGGAGATTTTAAGAGGAGCTACGGAGGACGCAGTGAGTTCTATTTTGAAGCATAACGTACCTGTGGTGTCTCCGGGATATCCAGCAGGAGGCGAGGAACAGCCAATCAGAATATCAGAGGAACAAACAAATGAGAGAAAGATTCGTGAAGCACGAGGATCTCTGGTAATCGAAACCATCAAGAGAATGGTGTCATGCCTCAGATTGGACATAGAAAATACGATGTAAGTTCCCGTTTCAACTTCAAGACATAGAATACTGCATTTATGTTCCCTTTACCCCACACCACCAGCAACAACAAAAAGCTGGAAAAACAAAATCGACCCATTTTCTTGATACCACGTTAGAACTGAGGGTGTGGAGAAGTAGCTATCCTGTAACCTGAAGATAGACGAGCACCTTTGGCATCATTGCAATCGGAGCATATGGAACGTGCACTACATTCCAGCCATGGCAGGAGAGCCGGAAGGAGGGGTGGGGGCTGGAATATACTGTCGTAGTCACTTCACGACATGCGAAAGTGGTGTACAATATCACGAAGGGGTTCTCAGACCGAAAACGTGTATTACGACCCTACGACAATCATTTTAAAAGATGCAAAAAGAGGGATAGATAACAAATCGAAAAAAGAGATTAAATGGAATTATGTAAAAACTCACTTAAAATAAGAGGACAGGAGTTGAAGAAGACGATGCAATGAATAGAAAATAGCTGGCCAGATTTTAAGCCAACTTCATCAACAATCATTTTAA
>NW_011903997.1:0-1099 GCF_000151845.1 Pteropus vampyrus | reverse complement strand
TGCACCTCGTCCTCTACGTTCCCACCCCAATCTCTGCTGTCTGTGCTTTAAGATCCGAGCAACTCAGACCAGGAACCTTGTAAGAGCTTCATACCGAGGGCTGTGCTTTTCATCTCCGACCCTTCCCATCGTTCAACCCCAATAAACTATATTCCCAAAGCATTACTCTGAGAACAGCATTTCCTTCAAATTTCTGCACAGAACGAAGTCGAAACCTTAGACATTAAAGTTCTTTGACAGTTTAATGCCAGCTTTTTTTTTCTAATCTTTTCAACCTACTCATTTGAAATAACCCTCATATCTTCCAGATTCATAAACCCATGAGCTGCATATCTATTTTATATTTTCCCACCGCTAAGGATGTTCACATTGAAAATCTTTTGTTTCCTCAAATGAAAATCGGCAGTAAAATAAATCTCGCCATCCTCAAAGCCAGGGTTCGTTAGTAACTTGTGATGTGTTAGATACTGTGGTGGATGCATTATATTTACTTTTTCCCCTTTATCCTTCACAACACTTAGATGAGACACGCACTGTTATTATCACTGGCCATTTAACACACAGTGACTCCGGTGCTTAGAGGAGTTAAGTCTGAATCCAAAGCAGACTTAGTTAAGAACTACACTCTGCTCTCCCTTAATTGCCCTGCCATGTCCAAGGGACCCCTTGCAGCCTATGCAATGAGTAAGCACTCGATAAATTGTTTTTAAATAAATGAACACATGGTTGAATGACTGAGTGACTGTGGTAATATATGCTCAAATGCTTTAAAAATTACAAATTACTACGCAAATATTATTTATCATCCATAAAATTACCATTATTGAATTGTTTTTATGAGAATGACAATTTTTTTTCACTTAATTCTATGTTTTGTATTAATATATGCTAAGTGAACACTGATTTACTTTTTTGTCAATTGTTTATTTCCCAAATCCGGGAAGAACCTCACCTCCCATCATGTGAACCTCATGTCCAGTGACAGGTAATGACCATTAGAAAACATCACATTAAAATTAGCCTTCTTTCACGCGTGTTATTGGAAAGTCAGAAAAAGTTCAGAACAAGACTGTAGAGGGTGTGTGTGGGGGGTGCGTGT
>NW_011903996.1:0-1774 GCF_000151845.1 Pteropus vampyrus | reverse complement strand
TGAGAACGTGCACCACGCCCAGAGCAGAATTATTAAATTATAGGCTGCTGATGATGACGCAAGAGATTACTTTGTGAACAGGGTATATTTTGCTCTTGCAGAAACAGATCTCCTTGGTACTTGAAAGTTTGGATTGTGTTTTTGATGTAAAATGTACATGAAGAAAAACCTGGGACAATCGGGTTAGTTTAGAACATTGGAAATAATAATAATCGCAGCTATTCTCCCTATGGGGTTGACTCTGTGCTAGCATTCTATGAAAATTGCTGCGTTTAATCATCTAACTCCCTCAACAGTAGCTACTCTAAGCCTGGTTTCACAAATAAGGAAACTGAGTCTCAGACGGTAACTTGGCAAAGGAAATATAGCTGATGTGTAAATCACAATGGGGCGCAACTCGAAACAAAGGTGAGTATTGATGGCAGGATTCTGAATTATTAACATCAGTTATATTTGGTATACCATAAGGGACAGGAAGGTTGCTGTTGGTATATTTTTAAATTTCTCTTGGATTAATTAGATTTCAGCTCTTAATGGCAACAAGGCCATTAGTACGTCACATCACTGGATTACAGGACGGTTTTTTAAAGGGCTAACCTTGGACAGCTCATTAGAGCCCCCTCGCCTCCCGCTTTTGGAAATCGTTCTCCATGTTAGGACCATCCCACTTGCTAACGTGATGAGCGATGATACTGGATGATACTACCGTGGGCTTCAATCCCCACATTTGTTTCAGCTCCTTCACTACATCCATGAGATTCTTTGACATCTTTGCAAATGTTCTTGAAAAATGTTCTTGATCATGGACTGTAAAAGTCCACTCTGAAGATACACGGATGGCAGAAGATCTCATCGGAGGAAAACAATTCCTCATCAATGCTCTCTTCCAAAGGTCTCAAGCCGATTATTACCGATGCTTTTTTGAGTAACTCTTCAAAGAACTCACTATATTCTGCCCAGCATGTTAATATATATTTACTGTTGTGCGGCCCTTTATTAAGACGTCTTAAAAATGTACTTATGTGTATTTTATCTTCTTTTAAGCTCATGCAGAAAATAAAGCAAAACATTCCCTTCAATCTAAGGTACGAAAGAGATACCTATGGAAGACAACTCCCATTAAATGTGAACTCATATTTATATATTTTTTATGGTGACATTGGTTAACAAACACCCAAAGATTACAACTACTAAAGGAAAGAGCCAGTAGACTCAGTAAATAGGATAATTCATAGCTAAACAACTAGTAATGATGGAGTAGTTTAAAAGAGATTTTAAAGTAAGCAAAGCATGTTTAAATAAGCAAGCAAAGAAATAAGGGAATGAGATAGAACAGGACTTTTAAAATAACATAGCAGGTAGATTTGAAAATGAACCCCCAAAATATCTAGAACGGAAGAATTATAGTCAATGAAATAAAAACTCATTAAAGAATGTGCTAGATACAATGGAAGAGAGAAAACGTAAACTGTAGAATGAATCTGAGGAAATCAACCAGAAAGTAGCACAAAGAGATAAGGAGATGGAAGACAGGAAAGTGAGTTAAGAGAGATGAAGGAGCGAAGGACAGGATGGAACAGACATCTCCTAAGAGTTCCAGAAGCCGAGAAGGGAGAAAGCAAGGAAAGCGGTAGTGAAAGAAATATTACGACAATTTCCAAAATGAAAAAAAGGAAAATAATTGAGCTCTCAAATTAAAAAACAACAAAAAAAAGCCTACTTAGGAACAGGATAAATGTAAATATACTCACTAATCACATGATATTGAAATTAT
>NW_011903995.1:0-1517 GCF_000151845.1 Pteropus vampyrus | reverse complement strand
GGTAATGCTTTCCAAAGCAAGAAGTTGGTAATTAACCTCAAATAATACTGTCCTAATCCCTAAGTAATCAAAGAACTCCCATTAAAAAAGAAAATAATAGTGATCCAAATATCAGGAGGAGGAACAGCAATAAAAACTATTCTGAAATATTTTGCAAGACACAGAAATAATCTAAGTGCATGATAATAATTAGTGTGTAGTGTCTTAAAATAGAAGCCAAGTTACAATGATTTTCATTAGATGCTTCTCAAATCCTATGGGTGACATGAACCCATTTCCTCTGTCACATTTCTGAAGAGATAATTGCAGGAAATATTGTAAACAGTTTAACATTTACAGGTCACATTGAGAAATGTTTATAGATATTGACAACTAAATACAATGTATCACAGCATCAGGCACAATGTGGCATCTACCTAACAATGAGCCCCTGAAAATCAAAGTCAAAAAGTCAAGCTTTGCTTTGGCTCTAAAGAAATACAGAAATATTTGTTGAAAGGGTAAATGAATGAATGAATGAATGAATGAATGAATAAAATTCATCCAAAAATTAAAAGTTTATATGAAATATTATAGAAAAAAATTCTATAGAAATATTATAGAAATTAATTATTTATAATAATTAATTTTGCTTTCATAATTTAAAGTTTCTAGCATCAATCCCTTGGATTTAGAAATTAAACAATTAACCCAAAATAAAAAATTATTCCGTAAAGACTTTATTAGGGAGATAGTAAATATGAAATACATTTCTTAATATTCACAGGATGTTAGTATATTTTTTAAAAGACTAAAAATTGATATTGTTTACAAAGAAATTAAATTCTTAATAGAACTACTAGGAAAGAACAGCAAATAAGCAGTTTCTATATAAATTGAATTTTATAGCTGAAAATGTATAATTTAATGTTTGGGGCTAAGTGGAAATGAATAAAATTTATTTCTATTTATTGGGCATAAAATATATTTAAATGTTGATATAGAGAAAAATTTGCATTAGAAAAAAACAGTTCATTTCTTAATCTTTGTTAGTTATTAAGAACATTAAACATATACAGTCTGGTTGTAATTATTTCCTAGTCTTTAAATGAAAATATGTGTGAGTGGAGTAGATATATATGCACATACTTGAGAATTTATATACAGAACAAAGTTACTGGTGTTTCTAATTGAATTGCCCTTCTTACTTGCTTAAGAGCCTCAAAAAATTGTAGATTACTATATATTTTATCTATGCACTTCCCTCCTAAATGGCCTCTTTTTTTTTTTTTTGCACAATTTAGTTTCCCCCACTCATATTTTCCCTATTTTCTATTCACTATTTATTAAATTGTACTTTTCTTTACAAGCAGAAATACATATTGGTGATAGCGAATATTGCTTAGGTTCTTTGGAAAACCATTTATACACTTGTTCTTGTATCTTAAAAATTATATACATTTTAATATTTTAGCTTCTTAAGGAAGATTTGAATCAGAAGTGTTTCTATATACATAATGCAGTTTTTTTTTTTTTTT
>NW_011903994.1:0-2272 GCF_000151845.1 Pteropus vampyrus | reverse complement strand
AGCCAGGCTCCCAGGAGCAGGTGGGACCTCCTTTGGCGGGAGGGGAGTGGTGGCGGAGCTCAACTCGGCAGGCGGAAACCCACCCCCCACCATCGCCTGAGTGAGTCGGAGAAGTTTTGCCATTGGACCCAAAGCCTGGGGACGGTCTCCTCCCTGCTGCCCTTACCCACCCCCAACCCCGCTGCCTTCCTAGGACGGTGTGCGAACGCAGACCCCCGCCCTCCTAGGTCTCTGCCCCCGCGCGAGGCCCGGGCGGTGCGGCCGGAGGGAGCGGCCGGATGGAGCGGAGGATGAAAGGCGGATACTTGGACCAGCAAGTGCCCTACACCTTCTGCAGCGTGAGCGCCGCGCTGGCCTCAACGCCCGCCCCCGCCTGCACCCCGCCCCTACCCGCCACACAACCCCTTCCCCGAGGCTCCAGTGGGGTTCAGAATTTGCCGGCCCGAGTCACCCCGGGACCCCAGTCCCATCCCCCAGACCAGCCGGCTTCGGGGTAACTACGAGCATTCTTCCCATTTCCCCGCAGAAATCGCCCGGAAATGGGAGCTTGCGCGAAGCGCTGATTGTCCCGCAGGGGAAGCTCATGGACCCCGGCTCCCTGCCGACCCCCGACTCCGAAGGTAAAGAGCCGGAGAGACAAACCGCGACCCTCCCAACCACACACGCCCCGAACGCCGACCCTGGAACCCCTGCCCTTTTCCCAAAAAGACTCTCCTTCCTGGGGACTCTGATCATTTTCAGCCCCTCCCCCCCGCAAGGTGGGTCACTGGGCTCGCTGGGGCTCCCTCTCACCACCACCTCCACCTCAGCCTCCAATTCCTTTATTCACCCCTCAGATCTCTTCCAGGATCTAAGTCATTTCCAGGAGACGTGGCTCGCTGAAGGTGAGTAGTTTCCCGACCTTTTCCATTGCTGGGGTAGGGGACGTTCTCTACCCCTGGTATTCCAACCTAGCCCACTTCCTCTCTCCCTGGCTTCAAGAAGCTCTCCAAGGCTTCCTCCCCAAGTCCCCTGCCTCTCTGCTCTCCCCAGAGCCTAGTGTAGACACTTATATTGATATTTATTTTCTCTTCCCCGAGCCAGGCTTGTGTAACTAGGCCTGTGGATGAATCAGACCATTGTGTGGGGTATTTGCTTATTTGAATGGAACTTGGCCCCAAGCCCATTTTCCTGGTTGAAATTTTCATTTGCAAAGTTTGTTTGGCAGCAGCCACCTGGCCGAGGTGTGTGTTGGGGTGTTGGGGAGGGAGAGTGAGGAACTAGAGGATGTGAAGGAGCAATTAATTTGTTACCTGTCTTCAGGAGTTGCCAGAACATTGATTTTCATCTCCTTGGTTTCTCTTCTTCCCAACTCCCAGTGACAAACAATTTACTGTCTGAACCAAAAGAACAACAAAAGTTTAAATAATTCTTTTTTTGCTGCCTTTTGGCAGAGAGGGCTTAGGGCTCCTCCTCCTCACCCCTAAATACCCTTGATTGTGATTCTGATGGCAATTGATCTTCACTCCTCCTTTTCTCCTGAATTCCTCTACCTCAGGCAAATCCCCCCTCTTGTTTGCCGGGGGTAAGCTCTAGCTGCTAGCTGGCTGGGGGGCTGGGTCAGTAGCTGGGCCTTGGCTCTGTGGGGAAGTGTGTTCTGGGGTTCTTCTGGTTGGATTCATTGGTGTGTTTTGGTGGAGCCTGAGGGTGTCGCTGGTGGGGCTGCAGGTAGGAGGCAAATGGTGTTCAGACAGTCTCTGGGAGGGAAGGGTTAACACCCCCATCTCAGAGTCCCTTTATTTTAACACTCTGAAAACCAAGAAACCACAACACTAGGAACACCTTCTCTTCTTCAGAATCTTCCTAGCCTACCATCTGGGTATCCCTGGTGATTTTTTTTAAACTCTAACCCAGCTCTTCTGGAACCCTCTATAAACGCTTGGAGTGGAAGGGAAAGACCCCTGGAGTGAGACAAGATCTGTCTTGACCACTGTGGTATCCCCAAAATATATATGTTAACAGAACGCTATTTGCATAGAGCAAGTGCTTGAGACATTTTGTAGAATCCATGGCCGACCGGCTGCATGAGTGTTAGAGGATCTGAGGTTTCTGCGGGTATTGTGATTCTGCAAGCCCTGGGTGCCCAGCTCCGAATTACAGGCAGAGCTATGCCCATTCTGCCCATCCTCCCGAGGTTCCGGAGCTGGGCTAAAGCTGAAGAACGCAGAGGTGTCAGTTTCCACGGTCTCTCAAAGACTTCCTTTCCCAATGCCTGATTTATGTCTGGCTCCCC
>NW_011903993.1:0-1989 GCF_000151845.1 Pteropus vampyrus | reverse complement strand
TATTAATGTCCTTTTTTTATTAAAGTAAAATTGGCATATTCTATTAGTTTAAGGTGTTCATCATAGTGATTCAATATTTATATACATTATAAAATAATCACCACAATAAGTTTAGTTATCATCCATCACCATATAAAGTTATTATAAATTTATTGACTATATTTACTTTGCTGTACATTATTCTCCTATGATTTATTTATTTTACAACTGAAATTTGTACCTCTTAATCTCTTTTATGTATTTCTTCAGCTCCTAACACTTTCTGTTCTGGTGACCACCAGTTTGACTCCTGTATCTGTGAATCTGTTTCTGTTTTGTTTTGTTTTTTCATTTGTTTTGTTTTGTTTTAGATGTCACATATAAGTGAAATTATAAGTATTTGTCTTCCTCTGTCTTACTTATTTTGCTTAGCAAAATAAACTCTAGGTCTATCCATGTTGGCACAAATGGCAAGATTTCATTATTTTACCTGGCTGAGTAACATACATACATACATACATACATACATGCCACATCTTTATCCATTTAACTATCAATGAACGTTTAGATTGTTTTTGTATCTTGGCTATGTAAATAGTACTGGAATAAACATGAAAGTGCATATATCTTTGCAAATTAGTGTTTTCATTTTTTTTTTTTTGGATATATACTCAGAAGCAGAATTACTGTATTGTGTGGTAGTTCTATTTATAATTTTTTGAGGAACTTTCATACTGTTTTCATAGTGGCTACAATTTACATTCTCACCAACAGTGTACAAAGGTTCCCTTTACTCCACATCCTCATCAACACTTGTTGTTTTTTTTCTCCTTTTGGTAATAACCATTATGACAGGTGTGAGATGACATCTCATTGTGGCTTTGATTTGCATCTCCGTGATGATTGGTGATGTTGAGCATCTTTTCATGTGCCAGTTGGCCATCTGTATGTCTTCTCTATAAAATGTCTATTCAAGTCTTCTGTCCATTTTTTAAATGGGTTGTTTGTTTGTTTGTTTCAGTAGTAAGTTATATACATGATGTAAAATAGTGGTCCAGTTTCATTTGTTTTTCATGTAGCTGTTTAAATTTTTCCAACATTTATTTATTGAAGAAACTGTCTTTATTAAAGAAATTGTCTTTTTGAAGAAACTGTCTTTTTATTGAAGAAACTGTCTTTTTCCCTTTGCATATTCTAGGCTTCTTTTTGTAATTAATTGACCATATATTCATGGATTTATTTTGGGGGCCCTCTATTCCATTTCATATATCTGTCTGTCTTTGTGCAACTACCATGCTCTTTTGATCACTACAGCTTTGTAGTATAGTTTGAAATCAAGAAGTGTGGGGCCTGCAGCCTTGTTCTTCTTTATCAAGATTGCTTTAGCTATTCAAGGTCTTTTGTGGTTTCATACAAATTTTAGCATACTTTGTTCAAATTCTTTGAAAAATGCCATTGGTATTTTGACAGAGATTGTATTAAATCTATAAATTCTTTGGGTAGTATAAATATATTAACAATATTACTTCTTCCAATTTGTGAGCATAGTGTATCTTTCCATTTATTTTTGCTGTCTTCAAGTTCTTTCACCAATGTCTTATAGTTTTTAGAGTGCAGGTCTTTCACTTCCTTGATTAAATTTTTTTCTAATATTTGTTTTTGATGCAACTATAACTGGGATTTTTTTCTTAGTTTCTCTTTTCAAAAGCTTGTTATTAGTGTGTTGAAATGCCACCAATTTCTTTATACTCATTTTGTATCCTGCAACTTTACTGAATTCATTTATTAGTTCTAATAGATTTTTAATAAAATCTCTAGGGTTTTGTATTTATAGTATTATGCCATATGCAAATAGTGATAGTTTTTACTTCTTCCTTTCCAATTTAAATGGTTTTGTTTATTTTTCTTGCCTAATTGTTGTTGCTGTAATTTTCAATACTATGTTGAATAAAAATGGTGAGAGTGAGCATCTTTGTCTTGTTTCTGATCATAGAGAAAAAACTTTTGGCT
>NW_011903992.1:0-1815 GCF_000151845.1 Pteropus vampyrus | reverse complement strand
TTCCTTCCCTCCTTTCTTCCTTCTCACCCTCCTTTCCCCCTCTCTCCTTTTGCTTTAAGATCAGTGAATCACTGGAAGGGCATCACTTTATATTCTTTATCACTCTACCTTCTTTTTAATTAATTAGTTTATTTTTTAAAGCTATACATGATACTATTAGGTAATTCAGATAATCCAGAATGTTACCAATTAAGACCCACGCTCAAAACACCAAGAGTGAATAGGTGTGAGATTTTAGTTCATTTCCTGCTTTTAGAGAAGGGAAAGACAGTTCAATTTTTAATTTTTTAATGAAGTGTCATAATATTTTCAAAGTGGCTAGAACAATTTATATTCTCATCAACAGTGCACACAGGTTCCCTTTTCTCCACCTCTTTGCTAGTATTTGTTGTCTCTTGTCTTTCTGATGATAGCAATTCTAACAGGTGTGAGGTGATATCTCGTGGTTTTGATTGGCATTTTTCTAATAATTAGTGATATCAAGTACTTTTTTATGCACTTGTTGACCATTTGTATGTCTTCTTTAGAAAAATTCAGTTCCTCTGCCCATTTTTTAATCAGGTTGTTTGTTTTTCTGCTATTGAGTCGTAAGAGTTTTTTTTTTTTTTAATAAATATGGAGTTTTTGTAAATATATTCTCTCATTCTTTAGGTTGCCTTATTTTGTCAATTATTTATTTTTCTGTACATAAGCTTGTTAGTTTGATATAGTCTCACTTATTTATTTCTGTTTTTGTTGTTTATGCTTTTGGTGTCATACCCAGGAAATTGCTGCCAGACCAATGTCAAAAAGCTTCTTCCTTTTTTTTACTCTAGGAGTTTTATAGTTTTAGCCTTATGTTGAAATATTTAATCCATTTTGCATTCATTTATGTGAGCAGTGTAAGATAGGAGTGTCATTTAATTATTCTGCATGCTACAACTGCCTGAGTTCGATGGAAGATTTTTCCCCTAGTTAAGCCTCAAACGAGTTGAGTTCCCAGCCCTGGACCACCTCTGGTCTGGATTCTTGTGAGGGATCCCGAAGCAAATAATCTAGCTAAGATATCCTCAGGTTTCTGACATGCACACACTCTGACATAATAAATGGATGTTATTTGATGCAGCTAAGCTTGTGGCAATGCATTATGCAGCAAACAATACAGATTTCGTTACCTGGAAGTAAGGTGCTACCCCAACGAATACTTAAAAGCATTGGGGTGGCTTTGGAACAGGGCAGTGAGTGGACAGAGGCTGGGAAATTATTGAAAAGCATGATAAAGTCTACATTTTTTTGAACAATTATAAATCAGGACTTTGAGGGCACTGACAGTGATGGCTCAAAAAGTGAGGAACATTTTATATCAAAGGAGAGTAAAGGAGATTCTTGCCGTGTACCAGCGGAGAGCTTAGAGAAATTCTCTTCCGCAGTTATGTGGAAATTAGGACATATAAGTATGAACCTGGTTATTTACCTAGGGAAATCCTGGAACAAAGTGCTGTAGATGTCACCTGATTTGTTCTTTCTGTTTATAGTATAATGTTAGAGGAGAAGAAAATTTGAGGAAAGGAGTGTTTAAAAGAATTTGATAATTTTTAAAATTCTGAGCTTTTCCAGATTTAAAAAAAGTGCTAACGTTAAAAAAATTGTTTCTAAAAACTGTAAAGAATACATAATCATTAAGTAAAACTTGGTAAAGAAAAAAAAAACTGAGGATATGCCTGCACAACCTTTTCCTAAAACCTCAAAAGATCAATTGAGAATTTAGTCACAAAACTGGTCCTTTAAAGAGATTGAGGTTTTGTCACAGAACATTTCAATCTAACAGTCGGGACT
>NW_011903991.1:0-1526 GCF_000151845.1 Pteropus vampyrus | reverse complement strand
GAAGGTCATCCAGTTTCTTTCTTTCTTTTTTTTTGTGCATGTATCTGTTCCATTTTCCTAGCACCATTTATTGAAGAGACTGTCTTTACCCCATTGTATATTCTTGCCTCCTTTGTCATATATTTAGTGAGTGTACAGGTGTGGATTTATTTATGGGCTCTTTACCGTGTTCCATTGATCAATGTATCTTTTTATGCCAGTACCATACTGTAGCCTTGTATAGTTTGATAACAAGTAGTGTGACACCTCTAACTTTGTTCTTCTTTCTCAAGATTGCCATGGCTATTTATGGTCTTTTATGGTTGCCATTGGTATTTTGATGGGGATTGCATTGAATCTATACATCGCTTTGGGTACTATGGCCATTTTAATGATGTTGATTCTTCCTACCCATGAGCACGTATATGCTTCCATTTATTTCTGTCTTCTTCAATTTCTCTTTTTCAATGACTTATAATTTTCTGAGAACAGGTCTTTTACCTCCTTGGTTAATTTGATTCCCAGGTATTTTATTGTTTTTGATGCATTTGTAAATGAGATTGTTTTCTTAACTTCTATTTCCAAAAGTTCATCGTTGGTGTATAAAAATGCCACTGACTTCTGAATGTTAATTTTGTATCCTGCTACTTTACTAAATTTATTGATAAATTCTAACAGTTTTTTTTCGTGGAATCTTTAGGGTTCTCTATACATAGTGTCATGTCCTTTGCAAACAATCAGAGTTTTACTTCTTCCTTTCCAATTTGGATACCTCTTATTTCGCTTTCTTGTCTTATTGCTTTGGCTAAGACTTCCAATATAATATTGAAGAGGAATGGTGAAACTGGACATCCTTGTGTTGTTCTTGATCTAAAGGAAAACGCTTTTAGCCTTTCCCTATTGAGTATGATATTAGGTGTAGGTTTGTCATATATGGCCTTTATTATGTTGAGGTTTGTTCTTTGCTCAGAGCTTTTATCATAAGTGAATGCTAGATTTGTTGAATACTTTTTCTGCATCTATTGATATGATCATATGGTTTTTATCTTTCGATTTGTTACTGTGTTGTATCACATTAATTGATTTGTAGATATTGTACTAACCTTGCATCCCAGGAATAAATTCAACTTGATCATGGTGTATGACATTTTTAATGTATTGCTGAATTCGGTTTGCCAATATTTTGTTGAGGATTTTTGCATTAATGTTCATAAGAGATATCGACCTTTAGTTTTCTTTTTTTGTAATATCTTTGTCTGATTTTGGAGTCAAGGTAATGGCCTCATAAAAGGAGTTAGGGAGCCTTCCCTCTTCTTGAATTTTTTGGAATCGTTTAAGAAGAATAGGTGTTAATTTTTCTGTGAATATTTGGTAAAATTTGCCAATAAAACCGTTTGGTCAAGGACTTTTGTTTTTTGGGAGGTTTTTGATTACTGATTTGATTTCATTGGTGGTAATTGGTCTGTTCAGATTTTTTGTTTCTTCTTGATTCAGTCTTGGGAGATAGTATGTTTCTAGGAATGTGTCTATTTCTTCCATATTGTCCA
>NW_011903990.1:0-1841 GCF_000151845.1 Pteropus vampyrus | reverse complement strand
ATGCTGCTTGGCAAGAGAAGGGCCACTAATCCTACAGATCCCAGAGGCATAAGGATGGGAAGCGTAAATCCCCCAGTGAGTCACAGAATAATTGGTAAGTGAGGCAGTCATTATTCCATCTCTTTGTGTCAGATCCATGCATTCTTCCTCCTGGGAATACAAGGCCATATACAATTTTGATTCATCTTGGAGGATATTGCCACCAAGAAGGCACTGCAATTGTACTTGTAGGCCATTCTAATGCTTTCTCAGGCCAGTTGCTTCTACGTGGCACCTTATATAATGAATCCAGTGGATTCTATGGTCATGAGTCTATGCCTATGGATCATTTGCTATAAAGTGGGCTATGTGGCCAGATGCTACATTTTGTGGAATTCTATGCCTTTGGATCAGGTTGTTCCAGGACAGTAGCACTGACTAGACTCTGCCAGTCAAGGCCCTTTGGTTTCCACTTTGATTTAAAGAGCCCTTGGCTTCTGGTGTTTATGTGTTGCCAACTGCCACCTATTGCTTGAGGGCCCAACAGTCCCTATTGCATCAATGAGCCTCACTCATCAGTGCTGGCCCCATAGCAGCACCATGGAACTTCTTATTGTCCCTCTCATCAGCACATGCCTGATAGTCTCAGTGAGCAATGTGTTATCTGTTTCTTCCTACACAACATGATCCCGGTAGTGAGCCTTTGGCCTCACGAAGTACAACCATTTCAGCATGCCCATTTCCCTGAGCCTTTTAATCCCTTCTTTTACCATTTATGATGGCAATTCTGGCATTTCAACTTCATTCAGGATAGGCTACACTTACTCCAGATTTCTAGAAGCCACTTCTAGTAGAGTTTCTAATGTCCCTAGGGTACTTGGCTAAATGTTAAATTTTATGTCTCGAGCGTGTGAGCTCAGATCAATAATCTCTCCTTTATCTAGTCCTATATTCCAACACTCCCTTGATTAATCACCCTCAAAACTGAGTCCCACAAGGTACTTCCTCTATTTCAATTATGTAATAATTCTTGTAGTTTCTCTGGGATGCAATCGTTTCCTTGTTTATCAAGCCCCAGTGTTACTGGTTGGGTTATATTAGTACTTAACCATAGTTATCCATCTGCCAGCCAGGAGTTGGTGAGGAAAATCTTGATGGGCTTCCTACTGACTTTTGGGGAAGCAACCTCTGGAGTGTCCCTGGATAGTGACGTTTTCTTAGGCTCTCAAGAGTGCTATCTTTTAATAGGAAGATCTCCTCTTCAGGCTTTGGGGATTAAAAAGGGTCTGGTGAACCAAAATTCTTGGGAATATGCACATTGATGTCCCTATCCCATGTTTTAGGAGCCCAGTTTTTCCAAAAAATCTTGGCACAAAAGATTTGCTTCAGTTGAGTATTTAATTGCCTTTGAAGCACTGTAATTTTAACTAGTAAATCCTGATATTGGCTTAATCTTTATCTTCACTCTTATGTAATTAATGAGGGCCACTTTACAAGTGACTAAAGAGGTCTAAGGCTACTAATATATAATAAATGTTACTATTATATAATAAATCCAGTGGATTTTCCATTTTTTAAGTTTTTGATTATTTTAAATTAATAAATTTTATTTTTAGAGCAGTTTTAGGTTCACAGTAAAATTTCATAGAAAGTTCAGAGTGTTCCCACATACTCCCTGTCCCCACACATTCACAGCCTGCCCCGTTATTAACATCCTGCCCCAGGGTGATACATTTGTTACGATTGATGAATCTACATTGATACATGATTATTACACAAAAATCTACATCATTTCATCATTATTAGGGTTCACCTTTGGTATTATAATTATATGGACTTTGGCAAATGTATGACATGACCCT
>NW_011903989.1:0-1760 GCF_000151845.1 Pteropus vampyrus | reverse complement strand
GTGCGTGCTGTTGGCGTGCACGGGGGTGTCCTCGCCGTCCTGGGTCACCTTCGCGTCTCTGGGGACTTCTCAGATCGTCATTCACGTCTGTTGTTGAATGGAAGCTGATCCAGATCCTCGTTCTGGGGACCCCTGTGCCTGACCCCCCCCGCCCCCTAGGTCTCCCCAGTTCTGCCTTCCTCTTTGTTGGCGTAACTCCAGTATAACTGGGCTCCCTCTGTGTGCGGGCACGTGCCAGTTACAGAAAGGACCCCAGCCACAGACTGACGGAAAGGCTCTGACTGCCCTCGGGCCCCTGCGGGACTGCCATGCCGGAGATGCCCTCTCGGGCTCGGCCGGTGTCCGAAAGCCCTTCCTCCCCACGACCACCAGCTTCTTCCCCCCGCTGGACAGCAACGGCCCTCCACGACTGCCTTCCTTCCCCTGGTCCCCCGAATTCTCCCCGACGCTCGGCCAAGGCAGCCTCTTTGCTTCCTCATCTTTCCCCAGCTCAGATTTCTGCAGCGCAGACCGACGCTGCCTCTCTGCTGTCTCGAGTTTTCTCTTCCCTTCTTCTGCTATCCAGACCCGGCCCAGCCAAGGGTAGGTCAGCAGCATAGCACCCAGAGTGCAAGAGTCCTCCCGCCCGGGAAGCTGGACAGAGACGGGGGAGGCTGACAGGACCCTGGCGTGAGACCCCAGTGTCTGCGGCGTGAGCGGGATGCATGGGAGGCAGGCCGGCTGGCCAGGCAGGAGGAGACAGCATCGCAAAGTGAGATTTCCCCGCCTGCCCGTGGACACACACCGCCCGCTGTGCACAGACCTATTCATTTGCAAAGATGTTAGCGCCAGTCCAGCTGGATGGGCCCCCCATGGGGTCCAGCATTTGAGCAGGTTTGAGGGGCAGGGTGCGGGGAGCCGCCCATGGCCTGATTCTGCCCCGATGACAGCTGGGATCGGCATGGACTGTCCCCAAGCCGCCAAGTGGCTCCTCACCCCTCCCGCTGCAGCCATTCCGGAGCGCGATGAGCCGACTCTGGGGAAGATCATCATCCCACAGCGACTCGGGGCGCCATTGTCTCACGGTCTCATCGCATTCCAGGCTGATCGGAGCCCCTCGTGGGGACCGGACGCCTCCACAGCCCCTGGCCGTGGCCTCAGGAGACGGCCGCCAGGCCTCACGGAGCCTTATTGCTTAATTAAAAACAAATTTCCGAGTAATTTACTTTTTTATTTTTCTATTTTTCGTCTTCCCATAAAACCTCCAGCCACACGAAGGGCCAGGGGTCGGGAGAGAAGGCCGCGGTCTCCAGCTCCGGCCGCCTGGCTGGCCCCCTGCCACTCACATGGGTTGATGGTGGATGGGAAACGCCCTGTGGGGCCGGGCCGCTGGCCCAGGGCGGGCCCGAGTGTGCAGGCACGGCTGTGGCTTGCCTGGGTTTCATTAAGTGAGGTCACCCTCAGCCCCTGACCCGGGTGTTGGTGTGACTGTCACAGCCCCTCCAAAACGCCACCACCCAAGTTGGGGCCTAAACCTACCCGCCTGTGGCTGCTGGCCGGTCCCCGTGGGGGCCTTGCAAGAGTCCAGTCTGTGCCCTGGGGGGAACACAGCCCTGCCCTGCCCACTTCCCAGCATGGCTCTGGGCCACTTGCTTTTTCTCTCTGGGCCTCAGTTTCCCCTCCTGAACGAAAGGGATAGGTCCCACCTGCCTCACAAGGTGCCGAGGGGATCGGAGTGGCCGGCGGTGCTGGAGAACCTGGGGTTCCCACTCTTGGATGGG
>NW_011903988.1:0-1241 GCF_000151845.1 Pteropus vampyrus | reverse complement strand
TTCGTTCTGTTTCAACTATCTATTGCTGTGTAACAAATTACTCCAAAACTTGGTAGTTTAAAACAGCAATTATTTTATTACTTCTCTTGGTTTCTGTGGGTTAATAATTTGGGAAAAGGCTCTGCCAGACGGTCCTGGAGTCTTTCATTTTGTTTGTCAGTTTGTGGCTGCAGCTGGAACGTTAGGGGTCTGAAGCAGCTGGGGACCAGACAGGTATCTTTCTTTTGCATTTGCTCCTTCATATAGTCTCAGGGCTTCTCTATGTGGTCTTTTCCTGTGAACTAGTTTGGCTTCCTCACAGCATGGTGGCCCCAGACCAGCTGAACTGCTTACACGGTGACCGAAAGCCCCAGTGCAAGTATTTCAGTGGACAAGACAAAGAGACCCTCACCCTCTCTGACCTAACTTTAGAATTTACTTCCACTGCATTCTGTTGGTTCTAAGTGAGTCAGAGACCACTCAGATTTAAGGGCAGGACATAGGACTATCTTTTGATGGGCAGAGTGCCACAGTCACATTTTAAGAAGCGTCTATGGAATCAGAAACATTGTTTTGGTCATCTTTGTGAAAAAATTCTGCCATACATTCACCTTAGTTTTGCTGCCAAGACTTCCAGCATTTCAAAAAGTGCCACAAACTCACAAAAGCTGAAAGCTGCTGCCTTAAAATTAATGGGTCTTTATGTGGTATCTTTCTATATTTCTCTATTTTCACACTCTCATGGCTTCTTAGAACTCCTTCCCTTCCCACTGTCTTCATTTGCTTTCTGACGGGATGTTTTCTGATTTTTCCTTGATGAGCATAAAGATTTCCTTTAAAAAGACTGTTTGCTCTTAGCGTCACTGAAAGGACATGTGAAATAAAGAAAGTACGTAGATAGAAAAAAAACAAAAATAAAAAAGAGAAAACACAAGTGGGAATGAACTGTGATGGGGAAAATAGAGTCAGTGGAATTGAATGATACGTGAGAGCACACAAAGGAAGGCCTGAACAACACTGAAAAGTGGAAGTAAGAAAATATTCAGGAATGAGGGAAATTGTACCAGTGCTAAGACGTGTTGCAGGCCTATTTTTCATGAACAAGTGAACCTAGAGATCAGGGATGGGTTTTGGGGATATCCTTAAACCATCAAAACTCTGTGTGTGTGTGTGTGTGTGTGTGTGTGTGTGTGTGTGTGTGTGTGTGTGTGTGCGCATGCGTGTGATTGTGTGTGATAAAGGCTGTGGGATAATTGCCAGTG
>NW_011903987.1:0-2343 GCF_000151845.1 Pteropus vampyrus | reverse complement strand
CCTTTAGTTGTGAGCCGAGAACCTTTCAACACTACGCTCTTCGCTCCCCATCTAGCCCACCGACCATGCCCGCGGGCGTGCCCTGGACCACCTACGTGAAAATGGTCACAGCCAGCCTCTTGGCCATGTTCGCAGGGGCTGAAGTGGTGCACAGATACTACCGGCCGGACCTGGTGAGTGCAGGAGGGTCCTGTTCTTTGCTCTTGGACCACTCCATTCTCTCTATAGCAGAAAAAGTGATCTTAAAACGAAACCAGGAGCACTCCTACCCTGGGCCGAAAACCTTAGGATGGCATCCCATTGCAATTTAGAGCAATGTATGTCCTCCTCTTACACAGAAATCATACGCAATCTCAAGGTCTTACACAGTCTGGCATCTTCTTGCCACTGGCTTTATTATACCATTTACTCTGTGTTGTCTCTTGGAGCCACAACAGCTTCCTAGCTGTTTCTCAAACTCATCCAGCCTTGTTCCCACCTCAGAGCCATGTTTTTTCTCAGAATGGATTTCTCCCAGATCTTGGCCTTGTTTCCTTCTTCAAAACTTCAAATGTCTGCTCAGATACCTCCTCCAGCTATGAGGGTCCTTCGGACAGCTTCAAAAGGATTGCTCCTCTGCTGTCGTGTCTCAGTCTTTTCCCACAGAGTGCTTGTCAAAATTTGCAATTATTTTATTCCTATATTTCTCTTTGTTCTTTGTTTCGTCCACTAGAATGTAAGCTCTACAAAAGGCCTGTGCTACAATAAGATACCACTTCATAACCATTTTGATGGCTATTAATTTAAAAAACAGCTAATGACAAGTGTCGGTGAGAATGTGGAGGAACTAGACTCCTCAAAGTGCTGTTAGGAATGTAAAGTGGTGCAGCTGCTGTGGAAAAGTCTGGCAGTTCCTCAAACAGTTAAACAGAGTGATCATATACCAGCTATTCTACTTCTAGGTTTATACTCAAGAGAAATGAAAACACATGTCCACACAAAAACTTGTATGCAAATGTTCACAGAACTGTTATTTCTAAGAACCAAAAGGTGGAAACAATCCAAATGTTCATCAACTGATAAGAGGACAAATAAAATGTGGTATATGTGTATAATGGAATATTATTTGGTCCTAAAAGGAAATGAAGTACTGATATATGTGACAGCATGAACCTTGAAAACATGTTAAGTGAAAGAAACTAGTCACAAAAGACCACCTATCATATGATTCCATTTATATGAAATGTCTGGAATAGATGCATCTGTAGAGACAAAAATATTAATGGTTACCTAGGGCAGTGGCTTGGCTGTGTGGAAATGGGAGTGACTGCTAATGTGTTGGGAGTTTCTTTTGAGGGTGATGAAAAAGCTCTAAAATATATTGTAGTGATGGATGCACAACTTTGTGAATATACTAAAAGCCATGGAATTATATAAATGGGTGAATGGTATGGTATTGAATTATATGTCACTAAAGCCTTACAAAAAAAAGTCACCTAAGGCCTTTCCTGACCACCTTTCTTGAAGGCAGTTTTATGTATTTTTTTGCTCACTGCTTTATGCATGGTGGAGAGTCAATAAATAGTGCAGGAACGACTATCCAAATATGGAAAGCTTTATTCAAATTTGTGATCCTTCAACTGATAGTGATGTAAACTCTCCCTTTGTAAGTCCTGTAGTACTTAAGACATAGCTTAGATGATAGAGTCATATATTTAATATAGGGCTGGAAAGGGACTTAGATCAACTGTGGGTTCTCATAATAAAGATTTATCTTTGGGTAGCAGGGAACTTTTTGTTCATTTTCACTCTTTATTCTCTGAATTCTTTCAGGTCACATTTAATTATAGTCTAAGAAAGCAGTGGCATCTGTGTTTGTTTGTTTATTTATCTACAGACAATACCTGAAATTCCACCAAAGCCTGGAGAACTCAAAACAGAGCTTTTGGGACTGAAAGAGAGACAACACAAACCTCAAATTTCTCAGCAATAGAAACCTCAAAATACAACTTTGCCAAGAACTCTGTAAATAATGTCTTAAATATATATTTTTGAAATTTATTGTCAAACTACTTGTCCTTAAGTACCTAATACAATTCTAACTACAAGAGGAGGTGCTCAGTAGATATTAACTAATGCACTGAGATTTATTTATGGTTTGACCAATGTTTCTTGAAAACTGCCAAAGCTTATATCATCAGCTTCTTGAATGTGGTTTGATAGATATTTAGTTGTGAATATAATGTAAGATAGAGTATTTACAATGACTCTTGCCCTTGTAATTCTTGATTGTTTCTCCAAATAAGCTTGAGTATAACAACAAATAGGAATTGTAAATTAACTATAATAAAAGTAGCATTGACA
>NW_011903986.1:0-2195 GCF_000151845.1 Pteropus vampyrus | reverse complement strand
ATTCCTCACATATGATCCTCAAATCTTTCAGTTTCTCGATTATATTGCACTATATTGCACTCGATCACAATTTCGCTTGATTCAAATAAATGACTTTTTAAAAAATGACACATGTCAAAATATATCATTTTGCTCTTGATTTGTGGGTGTATCCATTAGGACCATTGCAGGAAACAAGAGGCATATTCAGCTCTGAGTTCAGAAGAATTTTAACGCAGAGAATTTTACAGAAGCCAATAAGGGGTATTGAGGACCAGAATGGTGGAAAGCCATCACTACCCATAGAAATGGTGAGGGGAGCAAACAGTGTTAACAGAGTCCACTGCCAGCTGACGTTAGATGGAGGGAGACCATGTAACAAGAACTATCCTTGGAGACAGATGCAGCCACTGGCATACACGTGGCACCTAAGCAAGAAGGAAGCTTAGGGAAAATACCCTAGCCTCCCTCTCCTCTACATCTTCTGTCCTAATGGCCAAAGCCAGCCCAAGTCAGAGGGTCAAGCAGCCTAAATTATGTGGTTCATAGGGGTAGACCCTCCTTCCAACTCCCTTATCCTGAGCAGAAAAAGAATCTGGGTCCTTAACAGAGAATAATTAGCATGATAGAATTTTGAGATTCTATGTTAGTAAACACATTTCGAAGAGCAATATATAATATAATCATTTATCTTTTATTTTTATCTTATTTGTTGAATCATTTATCTTTAAATAGATTCATACTTGCATTACTTGTTTTAAAGATACATATTTAAGATGTTTCTATATTATTTGAGTAGCAGGAACACAGAGAGAGGATCACACATTGGTGATAGTTTCACCCCAACTAACACATAGCATTCACTTCTTGTAACTTACAATGGCGGACTCCAATCAGGCAATATTATAAGAACTCAAAAAGAACAAAAACTAAAACAAATCCACTGCACCTAGAATGTTTATTTATTTTCCCCTTTCTTTTAAATTTCAGTTTTTGAGTCTTCTTTCTTGAAAAATATCACACGATTCCTGAAGGGATAAAAAGAGCATTCTATTATTTTGGGGGAAACTGTACCCTACTCTACACAAGGCAGCCATTGACTAGTACAGTGAGAGTCACAGTCCTACAGTCCAATTTTCTGACTCATCGTCTCATGCTAGACTTAGCATTATATTCATTTTTTAATTTGAGTCAGCTCTGTCTTTGAAGCTGTGTGCCTTTGGTTTTAATTTGCTACAGATTTTCACTTTGAAGCAGATGAAATACTTTGATATTTTGAGAAGTCTCACTGTGATTGATGGTTACAAGTTATTTTCATATATTTATGGATTAGAGTGGTGAAATTCTCACCTTTATGATAGGAAGAAGTATAAAATATTACTCGGAGAAGGTAACTAGGACTTACTGAACACTTATTATGTGCCATAATATTTTTATCTTCTCCTTTATTCTTTATACTTCATTTTATAAGAAGTTTGGAATAATTTCTGTTAATAGGTAACAGTTCTTATAAGAGCCATATGCTGTAGGTGCTATTAATTTCACTTTACAAGTGAAGAAAAGGCCCAGAGAGCTTAAGTCACTTTGTAAAACTATAAATGAACCAAATATTTAACCTTGATGTCTTCACTAAGCTCACCAAAAATTAGACGATCTTCTAATGTTAAACTCAATACCATGACAGCTACAAAATATACAGAATACCACTTATTGAATGCTTTCATATTACACCTGTCAAATGGGATGACATTCTGAATTTTAATCTGCCATGGATAAGCTGTAGATCAGCAGTCCCCAGCATTTTTGGCACCAGGGACCGGTGTTCCTATGAGAATCTAATGTCTGATAATCTGAAGTGGAGTTGAGAAGGTGATGCCAGCGCTGGGGAGAGGCTGCAAATACAGATGAAGCTTCTCTCGCTTGTCCTCCACCCACCTCCTGCTGGGTTGGAGACCCCTGTCCTAGATGATCCTTAGAGACTAAATCTAGGAAATAAAGTGCCAGCTATTTGCCAGTTTTTGCCATACCCTTATCTCCAGTGGCATTATGGATAGATAGCCTATATAAAAAAGGCAACGGTCCAGGTCTGAAACATGTTGGAAAAACATTTAAGAATTATTTTCTAGAACCATGTCCTTTAAAAGAATTAATCTGAAATTTCTAAAGATATTTATCAGCTGAAAAAAAATACCACAGTTCTTCAGTTCTCAGATACT
>NW_011903985.1:0-1825 GCF_000151845.1 Pteropus vampyrus | reverse complement strand
GTTTTTTCTTTCTTCTTCACGCAGCCCGAACAATTTGGCTCTGTTCTGAGTGCATTCCTGTGGCCCATTCTCTTTCAGTCCCCTGTGCAGGGCTGAGGACGGTGGACCGGGAGAAACAAGGCCACATTCAGACACAGGACGGCGCTTGGGCGGGGGGTGGAGAAACGCGGACCCAATGTACCTATGATTGTTGCGCCACCGACTTAATACCTGGACAGAGAGACAAAGGCTCTTTAGAAAAAGCCCAGGCTGCAGGGTGACCCATTCCTCCACTCTCCAGGAGTTCAAAAGATAACAGAAGCTGAAAATAAGGCTCCAACGTAATTAAAGTTTTCCAAGTCATTGCAGGAGCTATTACAGATGATGACAGAAAACTCACTGCTAGCTAGCTAGCCCTTTTGATGAATATTCTCTGTTCATATGTAGAGACTTTCTCTGTGTGTGTGTGTGTGTGTGTGTGTGTGTGTGTGTGTGCGCGTGTGCACGTGCACGTGCGTGGATGCACACACACCTCTCCATTCCTGGACAAAATGTTACCAATCCTCTCAGAGCCCTTTGCCTCTCACAGAAGCAGAGGTGTCACCGTTGCTCGGAAAGTCCCTGATTTCGAAGGGAATCTGCAAAATGAGGAAGCCCTCTCAACGTGAACTCTATTTTATTCTTAGCAAAGAGTAAGTGGGCATTTAATGTTTTTTTTATCCGTGTATTTATTTCTGCTTGGGATCCAGAAATGGCACTTGCCCATGGAAGTGGGTGGAGGTCTCAAAATAAGTTCAAAGGAAGGGGGTTTACCGCAATCTAAGCAAGTCACGGGGGTGTTTAGAGGGCATCCGCTCTAAACAGGATGGGTGCCATGCGCGTTATAGCCAGACCTCAGAGGCCAACGTGGGAACACACCTCACTGGTCCTTAGCTCCATGGTGCTCGGGCAGAGTCTTCATGAAGAGAAAGGACTTTTAGCCAGAAAACTGGAGAGTCAGAAAGAGCCAGGCCTAGAAGGTCACTGAGAAATAAGAATGGGACAAGTCGCACTTGAGCATCAAACAGGATTTTTCTACCTTTGTAATTAAAAAAACCAAAAATGCCCTTAGAAAACTGTTCTAAACTCCCGCCTCATTTACGTGTTTCTCAGAAGGGCTGGAAGCTCCACCGGAACAGGGCCCCAGCATCGAGAAGTCCTAAATAACTCTTTTTGGGTGTTGAAAATTTTCAGATTCACAGGGAAGAGGGGAAAAAAAAAACCATGCCGTGGTGTGCTGGACCCGGCTCTCTCACTCGCAGAGGCCGATTGTTAAGTTTACAAGAGTTTTGTGAGCCAGTCGTTAAACACAGCCGCTATTAAAAGTTAAATTCTATAAACTTACAACCAAATGAGTTATACTAAAAACAAGGGTAAGTAAGCTTATCACTCCTTTACTACTTCACAGTGTTTTCACTATTATTTATGCTCTCGAGGGTTTTTTTTTTTCACACCTATTGTATCTATGGAACGGAAATACCGTATAATGGTAACCTGTCTCCCATCTCCCTCCTGCTCTGTGAGCTGTGATGTCACAATTTTAGCTTAACGTTGGCCGTGGCAGGAACATGAACACGATGGAAATCTAAAACTCCTACAAATCACGGCCTGATTGATGGTTTTGTATTGTCTGGACACGAGAGAGCGATGGAGGAAATGCTAATAATGCAGATTAAACGTGAAAGTTTCTATAGTCGTCACATTGTACGAAGCCAAAAACAGATACATGCCTTAGGGACGTGTCCTTCCCGTCTTCAAAAACCATTCTCCGATCCAGTGAAGAAATCACGTGTGTCATCGACAGAGA
>NW_011903984.1:0-2617 GCF_000151845.1 Pteropus vampyrus | reverse complement strand
GTTGAATACTAAGCCACATATGCCTAGGGTGAAACTCCATAAATCTGGGCAAAGAAGGCCCCCAGGAACTATAAATTTAAAAAATTTCCAGAGTTGACATAGAAATGGAAGACATTTGAATTCTAATCAGACCCTGAGTGGGTTTGATCCACTAGGAAACAAAGAAGAAAAGAGGAAGAACGCTGATGTTAAAAAGGCAAGAGAAAAAAAAGGATAGAGGGATGGATAGATACATGATAAAACAGAGTAAAATGTTAATGGTTAAATCTAGATAGTAGGTATGCATATGTTCACTGCAAAATTATGACAAATGTTATGCCCATGAATTTCACAATTTACACTAGGCAAAGTCCTTGAGAGACACTGTAGTGATTTTAAAGTATGTCCACATATTCTTTGACTTCCCCTTCAAAGGTGCAGTCTAATTCCTCTTCCTTTGAGCTCAATTTTGGGCTTTAGTGTTCTAACAACTGAAATATGGTAGGAGTAATGGTATATAACTTCTGAGACTAGGTCACAAAAGGCACTGTGGTTTCCTCTTTGCCCTCTCTTAGATCGTTTACTTGCAGAAATCCATGTCTTCAGGATACTCAAGCAACTCTCTGGAAAGTTGGAAATTGAGGCCTCCTGCCAATAACCAGGTAGTTGGAAATTGAGGCCTCTTGCCAATAACCAACAATAAATTGAGACTTCCTGATAATAATCAGTGAGAAACAGCTGCCTCACTAGCTGCCTGTCGAAAGCTAGTGAGCCGCCATGCGAGCACATTCTCCATCCTTAGTTAAGCTTTCATGACAACTGCCACATCTTGACACATTTGAGATCCTGAATCAGAACCCAGCTAAGTGCTCCTGAATTCCTGACTCACAGAAACTGAGAAAATTAATGCTGTAAGCTGTTAAATTTTGAAGCGATTTACTTTGTAGCAATCGGTTAATAGAGTCAACTACCAAATCTTAATCAAGAAATGTTATACAGCCTGAATAGTCCTTTATCTATTATAAACTGAATAGTTAAAAACCTTTCAAAAAAGAAAACTACAGGCCTATATGGCTTCATTGTTGAAGTCTACCAAACACTTAAAAAAAAAATACCAGCTGTTTGTTGTTTCTTTCAATGTCATGTTTTCGTCTTTTTTCCTGGCTGCTTTATGCTTTTTCCATCTTCGGTCATCAGCAGTTTTACAATGATGTAATTTCACGTGGCTTTTGTTTTATTCTGTTTGGGGCTCTTATATCTGTAGTTTGATATCTTATCAATTTTGTAAAGTTCTCAATTATCTTTTAAAATATTGCTTATTTTCTTTCTCCTTTCCATCTGGACACTGATTTCCTATGTCATATCTTAATATATCTTCTGTCTCTTCCCTTCTGTAGTCTCATTGTTTTGTTGTCTCTGCATCATTCTGGATATTTTCTTCTAATTTGTGTTCATTTGCTAATTCTCTCTTTAGCTATGCCTGTTCTGTTGTGAAATTCATCAAGTTTCTAATTTGTCATGGTAATTTTCAGCTCTAGTATTTCCATAGGGTTTTTTTTTTTAATTTTCAATTCTTTGCCAAAATTCTCCTTACTTAAGTTTATGTCTGAAAACTCCAACAGGATGTCCTGCAGATCTGTTTAAATGGAAGCTTCTGCTGGTATTCGTGTCTCTTGGTGTGGCTACTTTTTACTGTGTGTCCTACAGTGTACTTGCAAAACTGTTGAGACTTATTTTGAGGCCTATTACATTAATATTCTATTGCTGCACAACAGTATTACCATAAACTTAGTGTCTTAAAACAATACACATTTATTATCTCATAGGTCCTGTGGTCAGGAGTCCAAGCACAGCTTAGCTGGGAACTCTGTTTTACGGTCTCATAAGGCTGCATTCAAGGTGTCAGCTTGAGCTGTGGTATCAGCTGAGGCTCCACAGAGAAAAGATCTACTTTCAGGCTCACATGGTTGCAGCATTCAGTTCTTTGCCAACTGCTGGACCTAGGGCCTACTTATTTCTGTTGGCTAAAGGCCACCCTCAACTGCTTGCCATGTGGCTCTCTCTGAAGGCCAGTTCACAACATAGCAGCTTGCTTCAAAATCAACAAGGGAGAGAGTTCCTTAAGATGGGCAACAGAATATGATATAATATAATCATGTATAATTACATACATTCCATCACCCTTCGGTATCCTATTAATTAGAAACAAGTCACACATCCCCTATTCCACACAAAAACAAGAAATACCAAAGTACAGGGATAATGGGGGGCCAACTTTGAGTCTGTCCACCATATCTAGGATGTTAATACCCTCTTGAGATAATTTAGATTTGCTTCTACCAAGCACCTGGGAGCTCTAAAAATCTTAGGTAACTTCAATCCAATTTCAGAGAGACAATGTTCAAAGCTGAGCTGCCATCCCTTTGCAGGTATGCTTACTTCTGGATCATTCTTATCCCTAATGGACAATTCTAACTCCATTTGGGATTCTGACTCAAAGTCAGGGGGTTTTACCACTGCAGGCCACATACTCCAATGCCTCCTCCCCTATTACCATATGACTGTCAAGACAGCCACTCAATCTCAGACACCACTTACAGAATTAGCAAACACTTCTAGAGAAAAGCAGCTCACCTAC
>NW_011903983.1:0-2526 GCF_000151845.1 Pteropus vampyrus | reverse complement strand
CCCCAAGCCGGACAAAGATATCATCAAAAAAGAACACAACACACCAATATCCCTTATGAGTATATACTCAAAAATCTTCAACAAAATACTAGCAAACTGATTCAAGCAATGTGTTCCATGAGTACAAGATTGATTTAACATATTAAAATCAATTAATGCAATATACCACAATAATAGAATGGACAAAAACCATAAATCATCTCAATAGATACGGAAAAAGCATTTGACAAAATCCAAAACTCTTTCATGATAAAAACAACAACAACAACAACAACAACAACAAACAACACTCAACAAACAAGACATAGGAAGGAATGTCCTCAAATTGATAAAGGGCATCTAAGAAATGCCAATATTATATCATACTTAATGGTGGAAGACTGAGTGATTTCTTCTTACATGAGGAAAAAGATAAGGATATCTGCTGTCAGCACTTCTATTCAGCTTTGCACTGAAGGAAATGAGGTAAGATAAATAAATAAAAGGCACCTAGATTGGAAAGGAAGATGTAACACTATTTCTATTCTCAGGTGATATGATCTTGTATCTAGAAAATTCTAAGAAATCTGCTGGAAAAAACTTTAACAAGTTTAGCAAGGTTGCAGGATATAAGATCAACACAAAAAATCAATTGTGCTTCTATGCCCTAATGATGAACAATCCAAAAAAGAAATTAAGAAAACTATACTACTTATAATAGAATTGAAAAGAACAAAATACTTAGGAATATATTCAACAAAAGAAATATAAGATTTTTACATCGAAAATTATAAAATATTGTTGAAATAAAGAAGACTTAAGTAAATGAAAATATATTCCATGTTCATGGATCAGAAAATTTAATATTGTTAAGATAACAGTACTCTCCAAATTGATTTATAAGTTCGCACAATCCATATCAAAATCCCAGCTGGCTTTTTTGCATAAGTCGACAAGCTGATTCTAAAATTCATACAGAAATGCAAGGAACCCAGAATAGTCAAAATAATCTTGAAAAAAGACCAAGTTGGGCTCACTTCCCAATTTCAAAAGTCTCGGTAATCAAGATAAGGTGGCGATGATATAAGAATAAACATATAGATCAATGGAGTAGATTTGAGAATACAAAAACAACTCTTACATTTATGGTCAATTGATTTTCTAAAAAGATGTCAAAAAAATTCAATGGGGAATATTATTCTTGACAATGGTCCTGTACATTAGATATCTACATGCAAAAGAATGAAGTTGGGTTTCTTCCTTTTCTTCAAAGAAAACATACAAATGGCTAATGAACTTTTGTATAGATGTTCAACATCATTAGCCAATAGGAAATGAAATTCAAAACCACAGCAAGAGATTGCTTACACCACTAAGATGGCTAGAATTAAAAAGACAAGTAATAACAAGTGTTGGCAAGTAGGTGGAGAAATTATAACCCTCATACACTGATGGAGGATATGTAAAATGGCAAAGGTACTTTGGAGAACTGATAGGTAGTTCGGGTGGATTTTTGTTTCATTTAATTCACAAATATTTCTTGAATCCCTAATATGTGCCAGTCTCATGCACTAAGCGTTTAGAATACAATCAATAATTAAACTATCATCATTATTACATGAAGAGAGAACTGCAAACAAAAGATTGTAATACAGTTTGCCAAGTCCTGTGTAGTTGGCTTGATGGTGGAACAAAGGAAGTTCAGAAGGTGCCATGAGCTTGGACCATGCAGAGACAATTAAATGTTATCTTCTAGGCCACTGGAGCCACTGAATGACTTGGAAGTGGCAGGAGTACATCTGCCCTGTCAAAGAATCTTCATTGCAATAATGTAGAATACAAACTGGAGGATAAGACAAAAATGGAAGCAGACAGAGAACTGATGAAGATCCAAACTACAGCATTATCCACGGGGTGGATAGAAATATTTAGTTAGATTCACGTGGCATCTTTGAATTAAAATTTAGAGGATTTTGTTATCAGTTGAATTTGTGGAGTAAGGAAAGTGGAGAAATATTAGATGGTTCTCAGACAGTGATGTGCTTGTAAATAGCTCTCTGAAAATAAAAAAGTATACATATATATATATAAGTACATAAGATTATTAAAATTTTATTGATACAAAGTCTGTGTTGTACATAATTTACAAATAATAATAAAATATACACTATTTTTTTACTGTAAATTCCTTATGGCCAATTGATCCTCACAGAATGCTTTCCTTAACTTTTGCTGCACTCTCGCATCTGTGACCAACCTATGGTTGCAATTCGACCACTGTTTGACAAATGAGGCTGTATCGCAATCTGCTAACTCTTGACCCAATAAAATTAGTTTCAATAAATCTGATAGGTGGCATACTACTAAAGTATTTCTCACTCTCATACAAGTAATATTCACTGAAAAGAAAGCTCTGAGCTTCAGCACTACACACAGCACACTTTTAAGTTTAACTTGCATTATTAATATTTTCTCCATCACTTTATTAAGCCTAGACAATCAACAAAACAAACATCAAGTTCTGATTTCTAGCATTCAACAATTTCC
>NW_011903982.1:0-2297 GCF_000151845.1 Pteropus vampyrus | reverse complement strand
TCCAGATCCTCCTCCAGGCTAGCCTCTTGGTAGATGCCTGAGGCCGAGGCCTGGGCTGAGGTGGCCAGGCCCAGGCGGGAAGCCATCTGTCTTCTTTACCATTCAGATCCTCTGAGAGCACACAGGGCCCGTGCTTCCGGCCAGGAGTCTTGAGTTCCAGCCTGGCTCTGCCCCCTTTTCCAGGAACTCCAGTCATGTGCCCAAATGGCTCTGAGCCCGTTTTCTTTTCCATAAATGGGGGAAACAATAGGAATGCCACCTGGGCACAGGTGACACCTCATCTGAGCACCTGGCACGCAGCAGGTGCCTGGTAGCACCAGTTCCTGTTCTTGTAGGTGGAAACAGGTGCTGAGACCTTGGCCTTCTTAGGGCTGGGAGTGGGGCTTTCCCAGGCAGTCCTGTGCTTCAGGTGTCCTGGGCGGGGGTCTCATTTACGTCATAGACATTGGTAAGGCTCCTCAGAGAGACCACCAGGCAGTGTCCTTAAGCACAGCTCAGCTTTGTGGGACCTGAAATTCAGGGGCCCGTGTGGCTTAGGGCCAGCACCCAGGTGCCCTGGGCCTGGCCTCGGTGTCCTTGGCAGCAGCGGGGGACCGTGACACAGCCCTCGCAGAGCACCGTGTGGTGGTCGCATCGGGTGATATGGCCTATGGTGGGCTCTCTGTACCCAGAAGCCTGGAATTTTCTCAAACACATGGAAGGAGGCAGGATTGGTTGGCTGCGTCAGAGTGAGGTCACCGGGATGATTCACCAAGGACTGTGACCCACTGGAGCTGGACTCCTGGGGGCAGCTGACTTGGGAGCCCAGGACCCACGCCCTTGGCCCCCAAGGCCTGCTCCAGTCCCTGCTTCTCAGTTACTCCAGCCCCTCAGAGGTGTAGGCTGCCAGCCTAGAAGGGGCCCAGGGACCTTTGAAGGGATTCTGGGGGACGGAGAGGGGTAGGTCAGCCCCTGCTGGCTTCGCCTCACTCACCCAGCCCCCACCTTAACCTTTCCTTCAAAGCGGCTATTTTTGGACGTTTCCTGTCTCTTGAATAGGTACAGAAAAAGGAAGTGAAAGGTCAACGTGTGGCTTAACAGCTGGCAAGTCATTTTCTTTACTATTAACTGTTAAAAGGATACATGTTTGGAGTGAAAAATGGCAGCTCGAGAAGCACGTACATTAAAAAGTGTAAGTGATCTCCCCCCGCCCCCCCGGTCCATCTTCCAGAAGGACCCTGGTGTGTGTGGCCGGGGCCACCCCAGCTCTGTCCTGTGTGATGGAAGAAAATAAAAAGGCAGGGAAGCCACTCTGTACACATCAACCCTGCAGTGAACACATACTGAGCACCTACTATGTGCCAAGCATCGTGCAGATCCCTCAACTTGCTTTTCCCCCTCGACGACATGTGTCGGGCATTACGGGTAACCATTCAGGGTCAGTCGTCTTCAGCCCTGGCTGGACGTTGAACCCCTTGGCAAGATTCTGAAAGTCCCCATGCCCAGGCCCCACCCTGGGTGAGCTCCGTTAGCAGCTCTGGGGGTGGGACCCAGGTGTCAGGATTTTGAAAGTCCCAGGTGGTTCTGATGTGGAGCCAGCACTGAGAGCTGCTGCTGGGGGCACCTGCCAGTAGCTGGGAGCAGAAGCCAGTCTGCCATGTGGCACGCGGGGTGGCGCTAATGCTGTCAGGAGTCTCTGCTTTCAACTCTGACAGTGCTGCTTTCTGTCTGGCAAAAATGAAAAAAAAAGAAAATAAAAGATTTTTTTAAAAGTCAGACAACTGTCCCTTCATTTACCATAAGGTCAGATTCTCTCTTTCTCCTTGGGAAGGTGACTTTGCCAGGACCTGGGTGGGCTGGAGGTTTCATAGCCTGTCAGTCAAAAAAGGCTTGTCAATAAAGATCTGGAAGATGCCACCCGTAGGGCCCCAGTGATGGCCTATCCTTCCCCAGCTTACCCCAGAGAAAGGAAGCCCATGTCTCCTGTTCTGTTCATTTCTGTGGAAAGAATTTTATAAACACTTGCCTCCGTTCTGGAATTCGGTGTTTTGACAATTAGATAAATTACTAAGGGTGTGTGTGGGGGGGGAGTGGGGGGTAGGGGTAGGGGGCCTGGAGCAGTATCTCTTGTTCACCTGGTGTCACCAGCGTCCCAGCTGGTGTGGCTTGTGACATGAGTCAATAAATATCTGCCACATAAAGGAACCTGAATAGGCAGCACTTTTTGTGAGACGCTGACCCCAGGCCCTGGCTTGGGTTCACTGGCTCGGCCTTAGTCTGGCCCCTTAGAGACCCCTGTAGGAGGTGTCACTGCTACA
>NW_011903981.1:0-1431 GCF_000151845.1 Pteropus vampyrus | reverse complement strand
TGTAGCAGTGAGTTGAATTTAGCAGTAGATTGAATGAATGGGTACATTCTGCTGACTCTTTGCTTGAAGTCTTCTCTAATAAACCTTGACTTGACCCTAATTGGACATGCCTTATTATTTTGACTTGCCTCAGGCAATTTATTAATTTCTCAGATAAAATCAGAAAGATAATATCTTTTGTATAAGTTCATAAAAAATTAAATAAGGAAATTCATGTAAAGAATTTAGTACCATGACTGGGCCAAAGTATGTACTCGGCTAATATTAGGAGTTATGTATGCAGTGTTTGGCAAAAGATTTAGTGCATACTAGGCACTTAAAAAAATAAAGTTAAAAAAAAAAACAACATTCTCTCACTTTCACTATTGTCCTACGACCTTTAACTTCTTTCATTAATTAGGAAACCTAACTCTAATTGCATTTTGGCTATTTGCAAAAATTACATCACGTTTCATAGAATAAAATTCATCAGTTAAAATTATATACCGAAATAGCAAGACTCTAAAAACAATTCTAAAACAGCAGCTCTCAAAATATACTGAGCAATGAAAGCATCATTTATTGAAAAAATGTAAACACAACAGGCATTGTGTTGTATGAGTTCATCTTGTTTGGATTTAAAAAATAAGATATCAGATAATAAGCAATCATGGCTGGTATTTTACCTCAATTTAATTCTGCAAACATTTGTTAAGCAACTGCTATCATCAGAACACAGTGCTAGGCTCGTAGGGGGTGCAAAACTTATAAGGGTAACCCTCCACACACACACGCACACACACACACACACACACACACATTCATGGGGTTGTTATAATCCACTAGTTAAAAGTGAGAGATGGGGTGGAATAGGAAAATATACAATGTTTTGAGGAAGCAAAATCAGGGAGTATTTAGTTTCAGACCTGGCTAGACCCAGATCCAGAGACTTAAGTGATGTCTGACTTGTTTCTCTCTATATACTATTTCTGTTTTAGCTGGGTTTTCTCTGAGTTAACTTCATTATCATTGTGACTCCCTTTCGCTGTGCTATTAACTGTTAGCTAGGTCCTAGATTCACGTTCTCATAGTTGAGCAACTACAAAGGAAAGAGAGCCTTTCTTTCCCAAAAGTTTCTGTGGAAGATCCAGGAATCCAAACTATTGTTTTTGTTTATATTGTGGAACCATCCATCAAGGGAAGGAATGTTCTGGCTGATCAGGTCAGGGTCATGTGCTCATCCTAGAACTTCAAGACTAGAGTCAACCTTATATAAAACATTTAGATTAAAAATCGTATAATTAGAATAGCATTTTCTAAAAAATAGAAAATGTATGCTGAGCAATTAAAAAACCCTATAGAATGAATTAGTTAAGATTATGTTAGAAAGTGGCGATAAGAATAACATAAAAGCACTTTAAACAACATGAGTTTCTCCCTCTCTCTCTCTCT
>NW_011903980.1:0-1330 GCF_000151845.1 Pteropus vampyrus | reverse complement strand
TTTTTTCTTCTACTTAAGGTAGGATTTCAACCTTATTCCCTTAGTAAGGGAAGCTAAGAGAATAAATTAAGAAGTTAACATTTCATTTCCTTAAAAAACTTCTATTGGATAAATGTATTAAAGTCCTATTGTTGCTAAAACAGTAGTTTATAAAAGAAGCTATAGGGGAAGAGAATTTTTTTATCCCCAAATGTGTCTCTTTGGTACATTGCTTGAATTAGGCTGGTTAATTTTAAGAAGGAGCACACATGCTGAAAACCAAGTATAAGGTGCTCTTTGCAAGGGACCTGTACATTTATAAGGAGAACCTCTATTTGTAGGGATGCCTCATTTGCTGTACTAGGAATTGGGTGTATGTGTGTGTGACTTGATCTCTAAAAACTCATATTGATGCAAAAGACAATGACTTAAATCTGCATAACAACCTTATCCTGTTTACTGTGCTTTCCCTGGTAACCTCCCATAACTGGCTCCCCTCTCCCCAACACTTTCTTCTGTCTTCATCTAAAGATGGTAGTTAAGGTGCTAGCTAAGACCACCTTAACTCATGGAATTACTCGATTATCCTGGGTTTCTCCCATGAATATAAAAGGGATATATGTTATGAAACTTTTTCTCCCTCCTATTAAACTGTCTTTATTACAGGGATATGTCAGCCAAGAACCCAGAAGGGTAGGGGAAATTTATTTTTCCTTTTCTACAGAGCAATGGTACATACTGTATACACTGGGTGTGTCATAAGCTATACCATCTAGGTTTCTTTAAGTGCACTTCATGATATTCGCATGATAACAACAGACATTTTCTTGTCATTAAGTGACACATGACTTAATTTTTTTTTCATTTAAAATTTTATGCAAACAACATTTTGGGTGAAGAAGACCTAACTACTTGCCCCTTATTTCATAACAAGACCACAGAGAGCTTCCTACTGACAGAGTTGCCCTCAGACAAGGACCTGCAGCATCAGCATCTTCCTGGAGCTTATGAGAAATGCAGAGTCACTGGGCCCAACAGTCTTTGCTGAATCAGTATCTGTACTTGAATTAGAATCCTGAGTGATTTATATGCACATTGAAGTTGGATAAGTGCTGGTCTAGACTAGGTTTTTCTCACCTTCTCAATTTGGCGTAATTCTTTGTGTTGGGGATTGTAGATGTTTGGCAGCCTTCCTAGTCATTGCCAAATAGCTCAGGGGCAACATTATCTCTGGCTGGGAACCACTGGCCCTGAGTTTGAAAACTGAAGCGTCCTGACAGATTCCAATCAACACCTATTCCTTATTCTGATTATAACTTCAAGAATACCACTGTATTCTTCAATATGGAGT
>NW_011903979.1:0-2199 GCF_000151845.1 Pteropus vampyrus | reverse complement strand
AATATACCCTTTGATAATGAACTGCATTATAGGACTGTGAGCTGTATGCTGGTTGATTGTCAAAAGCAGCCTTTCAAAGATGAATGTTTTTGGTTTAAAGAAGTAACACAACTGGACCTTAGAGTCCTTAGAACACTGGAGGAGTTGGAAGAACTCTTATGGGTTATGTATATCAACCTCATCTATTTATTGTTTAGTGTTTTTTTCTTCATCACATCATGTCTTCTTACAAGACAACAACAGAAAGAATTATGTATTTCTAAGAGAAGCTTCTTAGTAATTGTTTTTCATTCATCTTATGGCCACTTAATTGTGTAACTAATCAGAACCCGTTTTTTTTTTTTTTTCCTTTGTCAAAAGACACATTTGAAGTCATAGCTACAATTCAAGCCTACATTCTTACTCCAAAGCTCATGGTCTTTTATGTGGAAGTTACATCTTTTTCCCTAAATCCCTCTGTCTTTACCTTAAAGTTCACTCATGTCAGTAAGATATTCTTGTATTACAAAAGCTTCTTTTCCTTTCTAGTTTAGAGTCCATCAAACTATGATCATTATCTATTTAAGGTTCTAGAAGAGTTGGCATGCCACATATTGTTTCTCCTACACATTTTCTCCATTTCTTTTTGTTACTTTGATGTGAAGAATCTGATTCAAAAATTATGAATGGATAAGTAGAAAATTGTCTCTCTCTCTCTGCGCCCCCACTTCCTCCTTCTTCCCTCCCTCTCTTTCTCCTTCCTCCCTTTCTCCATCCCTTACTCTCTTCCTTTGTCCTCCTCCCTTTTCCTTGATTTCTCCCTCCACCATCTATGATATATGTGATATTTTCATTATAACTGTGTTCAAGTTAAAATGCATAAATTTGGAATGAAAAGATACTCGGATTTTATCAGAAAGTCTATAATGTAGTTGAGAAATTATATATATACTTGTAGCCCTCCTTCCTTTTTCATAAAACTGCTTATGTCATTTGGGAATGATTTATTGATGTCTGATGGTATAGAAGAAGAAAAGAGAGAAGGAAAAGGGAAGGACAGAGAAGAATGACTTCATAATTAGCCTGAGGATATAGGATTTCTGAGTGTGAATTACATAGAGAGCAGCATTTCAGTCAAGTGAAAACTGACTTGGAAATGTATTTAGCCACAGATTTTAGGTTTCTAAGGGACTTTGATTTTTTACTTGTGCTATTTAAAGACGATCCCTCTCTGGGTGAGCCAAGTGAAGGCCAAAAGAACAAGGCTCCCCTGCCTCTCCTGAAAGCATTGAGATTTATTTCTCTGGGGTAGCCTGAGTGCTGATTGATTCCAACAAATCATCCTGCTTTCATTTAGAGATTAATATGTTAAAATATAACACCCAAAGAAAACTGGAGGAATTAATAATGATATATTTCGAGAACCATCTTACCATAAAATAAATTGAAAACATGGGGCCTATTGTATGTTTAGGTATGCAGAGAATTGTATGAGATTACCTAAAGGAATAATTTTGAAACCTAGGCCAGGGTGTTACACAATTAAAGCATCTCAATTTCACATAGATTTATGAGAAACCACCAGAGGAGTTATGTTTAGGATTAACAATCTGTGTTGTATAGATTTCCATTTTTGCTATTGGGATTTATATACATCAATCCCTTCCCATTTTAACATAATTTGTTCTTATTCGATTAATTCAGTAAATATTTATTGTGTGCTCAATACGTACCAGGTGCTTACGATAGAAAGATTTGTAAGTGTGGCATCCTGCTGCAGTGAAGTTATGGATTGTTGAGACTCTAAGTCTCTGAGGAAGCTTGTTCCTTCTCTTTGCCCCTCCCCCTCCCCTATGGGAGGAATAGAAGAAATGATGAAACAAGATTTAATACTAGTTTGGAAGTAAAAAGTATATCTGGAGTATAATTCGCTCATCGATCATATTATTTAGTTTTCTCAAAATCATTCACTTCTGTGTTTGTAGATTTGAGCCAGATTTCTCCCATTGGCCCCTCCAGATCCCTTCCCAGCTTTAAGTGGTTTCCTTGATTTCTGGCTTCTTCAAGCTCGATTTTACCAATGGGAGGCCCTGCATATCAGAAGGAGGCAGGAGAATAAGGTCACGGTTTTGATTTCTTCCTCGGTGATCATCCTGCAATCATCCTGGTGTCTTTCCACCAAAGATCACTGCTGTTTTCTCCAGGCAGATTTTTTTACCC
>NW_011903978.1:0-1955 GCF_000151845.1 Pteropus vampyrus | reverse complement strand
TGTATATGGACAATTGACTTTTGACAAAGGGGCAGAAGCAACGCAGTAGAGAAGGAAGAGTCTTGAACAAATCGCACATGGTCAGGTGGACAACCATCTGAAAATGAAACCAGACTCCTACCTCACATCGAATAGAAAATTCATTTCCAAGTAGGCTATTAATTTCTAAGTATGCTCTTAGAAATTATTAGAGAAAGATGCCCTTATGACTTGAGAATAGAAAAAAATGTTTGAATAGAATACAAAATTCACTGAGTATAGAGGTAAAGATGGATAATTTCAACTAAATTTAGTGCTTTCACTTTAGAAGGTGAAAAAATCCAAAGAGTGAGACAAGTTATTTACAACACTATAATCAGAAAAGGCTCGTGTTCATGACAAGGTATCTCCTACAACATGCAAAATGATAACTGTCCCAATAAAAAACAGGTGACCAATTGGACCAGACGTTTTGCAGAAGAGGGAATCAGAATGTCCATTAAACATTTAAAAATGTGTTCAAGCTAAATTACAACCAAGGAGACACAAATTAAACCTATGATGAACTGACACTCTACCTACCAGAAGAGCTAAAATTCAAAATAGTAGGATGTCACGTTTTAGTGAGAGTTTACAGCAACAGACTCTCATCAAGTGCTATTGGAAGTCTCAGTTGATGTTAGTTAGCATGTGAAATTCTCTACTGAAGTCGAAAACATACGTGTTCTACAACCCAGCATTTCTCTCCTAAGAAATGGAAGTACGTGCAAGCAAGAGACATGAACAAATTCATCACAGCAACATAGCAGTCAGCTCAAGCTGGAGACAACCCAGGTGTCCTTCGATGATCTCTTGGATAAATTAAATTCTAACATATTATTACAATGTTGCTAAGAAATTTAAAAAATGTACAACTAGGTAGACGAAATTCACAAATAGAACATTGAGCAAAATGGCCTAAATCTTCCCGGGACAAAATATTTCATTTTGTCATTTCAAAGGAGAAAAGAAAGGAAGCAAGGAGAGAGATGAAGACAAGGAGGAGGAAATACCAGAAATGCCAGACGTGAGAAACGCCAGAAACTGAGAGTGAGTTTACGAGAGTCAGAAAAAATTTTCCTCCTGAACATCATCAGGCGATGTTAGTTTCAATCCAGTGTGATGTGAAGTTCAACAGCTCTATGTTCTTCCTTTTGCATTTTGATTGTAAACTGGGAGGAAATGGGTGTTTTTCAAACCCCCCACGTCACATCTTCAGTATCTCTCCAAGTTGCTTACGGGCGGGGCTAGACTGAGATCCAAACCTTCTTGACGAACAGATGGTTTGGTCTCCTTCGAAGTAACATTCCTTAAAGACAAACAAACGCACAAGCAAAAACGTTGTGGAGGTGGGTTTGGGTCCGAGCATCATGCGGACCCAAACCCACATGTCAGAGCTGCACTCGCCTCGCCCCCGTGTGCCCCGCGCCCACCGGAAGCCGCAGAAGGCCAGACCTTCCCAGCGTGTCCCTCCGGCGTGCCCCGTGGTGGTCCCAGCCCCACCCCCAGCAGCTTATTAAAACATCCCATTCGATCACCTCTGATACTCTGCGAGGAGAGCTCTGGTTGACCTGCTACTGGCGATTCAGCTCCCTCGTGCTGTCTCCACAGGCCTGTGCCTCACCGGGCCCTCCCCTCGACCAGCGTGTGAGCCTGGGTGTACAGCATGGTCTGAGGGGCACCGTGAGTCTTACGCGTGGCGATGACCCGCCCTGCTCCTGCCCGCATGTGTGGTGTTCCACGTGTGCTTTTGCAATATCGAGTATTAAAGGCTCTTATTGAAATGCATGTGTATTATTTGGTAAAAATCATACATGGAAGCGTGACCAGTCATAAAGATGGTGTCCCATTAATATTTTTATTAGTCAGTCTACTATCAAATATTTGAACACCCATCACCAGCCCTAACAGAACTGAACGTGAGACAGGTGTGTTTG
>NW_011903977.1:0-2159 GCF_000151845.1 Pteropus vampyrus | reverse complement strand
TTCTCCAGAAAAATAAGTGGACATGAGAAACCACAAGGGTTTTAAAAGTGAAATCTTCAAAGGCAGATATAATCAGATAGTAAACCATAATATGAAGCTATAATCACTTAAAAGTAGAGACAGCTGCAGAAACCATTATCTACATCCATAAAAATACAGAGGTCACACCAGAAAGAATCAGCATTTGTGTCATAATGTTATATTTACATGCAATAATTTACTGAATGCCAACATTACCATCATTAATCAACCAAGGAAAGTTAGTTAATCAAAATTATGAAATCAAGAAATAAACCCCAGACAATAAAATTAGGTCTTCCTATATCCCCTTAGATCATGATAAATTCTAGGTAGATTTTATTAAAAAAAAAGAAGAACAAAGAAAACAGAACAAAACATATCTATGTTTATTGGCTCTAAAGTAAAAATGACACTTTTAGAATCTATGTAGGAAAACACATAAAATATGTTGAATTGACATTAAGATTATAATTTAAGAGCCTAGCAGAAATAAAAATAAAAAACAAAGTAAGGTAGTTATAAAAAAAATTGTATAGATATACTCCCCATATATAATAATGTCTTAGAAATAATAATTATATCAGTTGAATAATGGACACAAAGAAGGCATAAGCAGACATCTTGTCCTTTTTTTTTTTTTCCTGGTCAATATTAATCAATCATCTTATGTTATTCACTAGTCTCTGCAGCCCAGAAAATGGCATGTAGCTCAATGCTCCCAGCCTCAAGCTAGCTGCCTCAAAGACAGCCACCTCTCTTTGATTTTCTATGAGAATTCTGATTACTACTTGGGTCAGTTGTCTTTAGACCAGAGAACTGCTCATTATATTTTCTGTAAGATGGATCTGCTAAATATTTTTTCTCGGTTTTTGCGTATCTGGACTGTCTTTAACTTCTTTATTTTTATATAGCTTTTCTGGGTATAGGATTCTTGGTTGATGGATCTATTCTTTCTCTGAGCAGTGAAAAAATTCTAAAAGGAGTCCTTTAATGGGTTATTGGTTACAAAATAAAATGTGGTACACATATGCAATGGAATACTAGTCCGCCGTAATAAAAGACAAAATGCTGCCATTTATGACAACATGGATAAATCGAGAATATCATGCTAAGCAAAATAATGCAGACAGAAAAAGTTGAGAAACATACGATTTCTCTTACATGTGAGATGTAAAACCAAAAGCAATAAACAAACCAAACAAAAACTCATAGACACAGAGAACAGCATGGTGTTTACCAGAGGGGAAGCGTCGTGAGGGGAGGCAGAGGAAAATAAATGGATCATGTATATAGTGATAGAAGGAGACACGACTTTGAGTGGTGGTGGACACATATTGCAATATACAGATGATGTATTACAGAATTGTATACTTGAAACATATAATCTCATTAACCAATGTCATCTCAATAAGTTTAAAAATTAAAAAAAAAAAATCCAAGCTGATGACAGAATGGACTGGGTTGAAGAGAGCAGGAGCAAATGTACTGTGGTCAGAAGTCGGTGCGGTGGGTGGTCCCAAAGAGGACAATCTGAGGATCAAAAATGACACACGAGAGACACACCAGGCTGGTCCTAAATGGGCTAAGCTAGTGCTCCACGACGGGATTCACAGGAATAAAAGTGACCATTTTGACTTGAGATAATATTTAATTAAGAAAGGAACACAAACGTGGCAGTCATAATTACAGTTAAGGTTAAAGTTAGTTATAATGAAGATGAGATAGGTCAGTGACACAAGAACAGGTATCATGGCAGAAGCTAAGAAATGGGTTGTCAAATACTGAGTATGTGAAATGGAACACCCCTCTCAGTAGAAGGAAAAGAGTCACTCAGCACAGGCTACATAGCACAACACAGAGCCGCAAGAACCTGGTACTTCATATCTAATTCAGATATCTTAGGCGGACAGTCCATCTATCAAACTTCAGAACTGTTTGGAATGAAAGTGTCTTCTCTGCCCTCTATAAATGCACCTGGCAAAATAGTTAGGGGGTAAAAAGCAGCCTGAATTCTATTTGCCATGCCAGGTGTCCTGTTCTAAAGTATCCCATGGAAAACAGTGAGCTGTACCTAAATATATTACATATTTGGTACAGGGGACAATATTTTATTTATCATGAAAGTGCTTATATTTGAG
>NW_011903976.1:0-2642 GCF_000151845.1 Pteropus vampyrus | reverse complement strand
CAAAATTCATCTTGCTCCACTCTTATTTCATAACTTCTATATTGTCTTATTACTCTGAAAGTTAATTTTTCATAAAACACTCATTTCTTGGGTGAGCTTAATGGATTTTCTACCCATTCTTTTGTACTGTAAAATTTGTTGGGTTTTCTTACCTTACAGAGGCCAGGAAGATCCAAGGAACCCAGGTCACTTTTGGTCGGTACTGTTTTCCTTGGCAGCATTAACTGGCATATAGTAGATGCTCAGTACATGATAACAAATGAAGGAAATTTAAAGAATGGATTAAATCTCCTCTTCCAGTTCCTTATTTAACAACAGAATATGCATCTAGAGTTTTGGATAAGCCCCAGTTATTTTGTAAAGTTAAGTGGGGTTGAAATTAAGTCGAGCAGCGTATAATATGAGAGGAGACGGGTAGGTTTGTGATGAATCGGAGTTCAGGCCTCAATGGATTCTGCTTTAATAGTCTTTCCAAGTGTCAGGCTGCCAGGATTATCCAGTATGGTGCCTATTTCCCAGTCATGTTTCAGCTGTGCAGTTAATGGGAAAAGGTTCCTAGTAAGCCAAGGGCTTGGAGATTTGGGGGATAGTTGGGACAGGTGAGATTAGTACTTTTTCAGGTATCAATAAATTAGATCTCTAAAAGACAATACTTCCTGAATTGTGTTTTAACAGTCAAGTAGACTGCTCTCAATCACATGATTGGTATTAGAGATTGGAGAAGGCCGTACCTGAAATAAGAATGTGCTTGATTTCCACAGTTTCTTTTAGCCATGACTCTAGGGTTTTCTTCCTCACTGATTTCATGCATATTTTAATGAAATTTTGATAGAAGTATATCCAGTGCATTGTTAACGCGCTATCTTTCAGAAAGCTGCTATAATTTTTTAGCCATGGATGCTTTTAAGACTAGTTGAGCTGTATAAAAGGTAGTTAAATTTGGATTCCTTTTACATTGTAGTTTAAAAATGGCATTTTTACCTTATGATTCTGTGATGATCCTTTGGGTTACAGTAGACTGTTTCAGTTGCACATTTCCTCACTGGCTGGAAAGATTTGTGTTGTGGCAGTATTGTGAGGGTTAAGAAAGGACCTGGGCAAAATGGGAGAGGACTCTGACTTAAACATTTTTCTTCTAGTCTTATTTAACAGACTATTTTCTCCCATTGTGAAATATCTGTATAACTGGACCTTGGATTTAATATTATTAATTAAAATATTTAAACCAAATAGCAAATGCTTAAAACAATTCAAAATAATGAGGAACTACCCCATCCCCTGCTCTACCCTTTCCAGTTCGCACAGCTGTAGTGGAGCAGAGGAGCCAGTGCTCGGTCTCGGTTAGTCTGGTTGGGGGGAAATGCTGAATTGTTGAAAACCATTGGAGCCCATATCTGTGGGTTTTCATCCTTGGGGGTTTTTAAAGAATGGTCAGGTTCAGCTCTATCCCAAATCCGTGATCAAGTGGGAAAGCCTATTAAGATTGGAATAATGAGAAAAATTCTTTTTTAAAATGATGTTTTAAACACAAGTTTAAAATATCAATGTTGAGCGTTCAACTACGAAATAATAAGAAATACCGTATGAATCTTCTAGGGCTGCCATAATAAAATACTGCAGACTGAATGGCCTTAACAATAGAAATTTATTTTCTTGCAGTTTGTAGGCGAAAAGTCTGAGATCATGGTTTCAGCAGGTTTGGTTTCTTCTGAGGGCTACCCACCCTCAGCTTGCAGATGGCTGCCACCTTCTCCTTCTGTCCTCACCTGGTTTCCTGTGTGTACCCCTGCTGTCTCTCTGTGTCCAAAGTTCCTCTTACAGGAACACCAGTCGGGCTGGATTGGGGCTTACCTGAACTGTCTCATTTTAACTTACTCACTTTTGAAAGGCCCTGTCTCCAAATTGTGTCACATTCCGAGGTAACTAGGGATTAGGGCTTCACCATATGAATTTGGGAGGGAGATGCAATTCAGCCCATAACAAATTCAAATAAAGAAGGGATTTTTTTTGTTGTTATTACTACCCTTGATTTTTAGCTAGTAATTATCAAGATTACCAGGGAAAGCTCTCTGATAATGGTCTTACAAACTATTCTAATTTAGAAGAGAATGTTTTCTTCCTGTAAAGCTAAAACCCTAAATCACTTATTTAAAAATTAATTTTTTTTTTTGTAAAATAACATATGTATATTTTAAAAAGTCAAATAGTGCCAACAGGTATGTTTATAAAACAGAATTCCCCATCCTACTTTCAACTGTTAGCTGTTTTTTCTTGTATTTATCTATTTTTTAAAAAAACTTCCCCATTTCTAATAGATGCGTGTATGCATACAAGCTATCTTAATTCTTACTGACAGACTTTTGCTGACTTCTTGTTATGGTAGTTGAGGATTTCAGTTCTCTTAAAACCTTTTCCTCTACACCTTCATCCTCCTAATAAAATTATATTATACTTAAAAATCCATTTTTGGTGTTTTCATAATTGTGACTGTAAAAATTATTTGCTAAGACAATACTATGACATTTTTTCCTGTAGTTTAAATTTTTCTTTTATTTTTCAGTTACAGCTGACATACAATATTACATTCATTTTATGCGTACAACATAGTGAATAGACAGATCCTTCTAAAACTTCCGATCACC
>NW_011903975.1:0-1527 GCF_000151845.1 Pteropus vampyrus | reverse complement strand
GAACTAGTGGAAGGCTGGACGCGGCACAACTTCCCTAGTACGGTCAGGTCTGAGGCGTCAGACCCTGACCTCGTACCTGTTTCGGTTTCGGTTTCGGTTTCTGATACGCTAGTGTTTTGTGTTACCTGTAGTCTGTTTTGTCTGTCTGTATTGTGTATGTTTGTCCGGACCGGTCGAATGTACTGTTACCCTCCTATTGCCTCGGTCCAAACTTTGGTTTCCATCAAGTTTGTCTTATTGTCTGATCGTTCTGGTCTCTGAATGTCTCTTGTGATTTTTCTTGTTATTCTTTTTAGTTTATTCATTCTTCTTTTTGCAGGGTTCCTTGCTGCTACAGCACCGCCCGAGTGGCCACCTAGTCACCGAGTGGACCTTGTCTAACATTCTTATCTTTCACAGGACTTTTATTCTCATTCACGTCCATCCCCGTCGCCGTGGGACAGGCTTCTTCTAAGCCCACTCCCTTGCGGTGCCTTGTGGACAATTTTAAGGATTTCAGGTGATGGGCCTGAGGTTATGGGTCGTCAGTCACTCCGTTCGATCTCCAGAGGCTCTGCCAAGTAGACTGGCCGGCCTTCGGAGTTGGATGGGCATCTGAGGGTTCCTTTGATTTGCAGACTGCCTTCAGAGTCAGAAGTGTTGTTTATGGGAATCCTGGTTACCCTGATCAGGCCCCATACATAAATGTTTGGATAGACATTGTGTCTGATGCTCCTAAGTATCTGAAAGATTGTCAGAGTAAGTCAGATTCTCCAGTGGCTGACTCTCTGCCGGTGCCTGCCTCTCATATGGTTCTTCTGGCAGGGCCAAGGAGCACTCCGGCACCTCAGAAATCCCTTGAACCTGTTCTACAGGCACCTCCTGAGGATCCGGAGATCCTCAATCCCCCTCCCTATTGCTCTCCTGGTAACCTCTTTAGGCCTCCTGATTCTCGGGAGGCAGCCCCTCTTCGGAGCCCACCACACACTTGGACGGGAGCTGTCTACTACCCTCCACAGGATCCTGACCCCATCCCTGATTCATTGTAACCTGCAGCTGTCCTGGCGCCTCTCTGACAGATAGCCCCACCTGGGGGAGACACTCAGACTTCTTTCATGGTGTATGTCCCTTTTTCAACTAGTGATCTGTATAATTGGAAATTGCAAACTCCGTCCTTCTCAGAAAAATCCCAAGGCTTGACTTCCCTTTTAGAATCCATCTTTTTCACCCACCAACCCACGTGGGATGATTGCCAGCAGCTTTTACAGGTTTTGTTCACTACAGAGGAGAAGGAACGCATTCTAAGGGAAGCTGCAAGAGGGGTCTCAGACCCCACTGGACAGCCCACCACTGACCCCGCACGGGTACAACTTGTATTTCCCAGCACCCGACCCGACTGGAATCCCAGCACTGATCAAGGTAAGGAGGCTCTCCTGAGGTACCACCAGTTGTTACTCCAAGGCCTCCGGGCAGTGGCTTACCGACCAGTCAATTTATCCAAGGTTAGTGAGGTTATTCAGACTAAAGATGAGTCACCTGCAGCATTTT
>NW_011903974.1:0-2066 GCF_000151845.1 Pteropus vampyrus | reverse complement strand
CAGGGAGGTCAGCGGATATTTTTGAATCAGGCAAAAGGAAAAACGGCTCCTTTCCTGTTTCCATCTGGCCTCCCTCTTAGCGGTTCTGGGGACAGTCAGCTTTCGGCGCACAGAGACCCTTCCCGCTGCCCCCGTTTTGCCCCACTCCTGATTCTCATGGCGGGTGGCCAATGCTAAGAGGACTGGACAATTCAGGGGTTGGACTAGGTGCCGAGTTCTGACTGATGAGCTTCTTTTAAGGTCTTTCTCAAGTCTTACCTGTGAAGCCCTCCCCAACATCCTTCTGTCACAAGCTTTCTGTGGTCTTAAATAGTTTTGTGTGACTTACTTCTTCTGGGTGTGTTGTTTGGTTATTGCTGATAAAATACACAGACAAGTCCGAGCTCTTCCGGGCATGGACTGGGTAATCCTCCCCCACTCACCTCGGGATCCCCAAAGAGCTGCACTGCATTTTCTTCAGAGCTATGGCCCTGAGCACCTGCTGACCTTCTCCAACCTGCGGCGAGCAGGGCTCCTAACAGAGCAGGCCCCTGGGGAAACCCTCACAGCTATGGAGAGTAAAGTGAGCAAGCTGGTGATGGACAAGGCTGCAGGTGAGCAGACAGCACAGGGAGCCCCTCCCCTTCCTCTTCTCCCAAAAAGCAGAGCACCCTGGGAAAGCAGGAGCGGGGACGGAGAGGGACTGCTCACTGTACCGTCACCAGCCCTGCTTCTGCTGGGAGATGCTGTTTGCATGTTCTGAACACTCACCATGTGCTAAGCCCTTTAGACACAGTTTCTCATCTGCTCCTTACAAAGGATAGTTTCATCTCCACTGACAGATGAGGAAACTGGGGCATAGAGAGGTTCAATGACTTGTTCAGGGTCTCTCAGTAAGTCACATTAGAACCCAGGTTGCTTTGGCTCCAAGGCCCATATACTTAACCAGTACATTAGTGTCGCCCTATAGATTGCATTTAGTAGACAGCTGGCACCCTGTAGGAAGAGGAAGATGGGGTGGGGAGAAGGGTGAAAGTCTCGTCTCCATCGGTTTCAGGGTATTGTGGATGAATAGCTTGGAGATGTGATAGGTCCTGCATTTGAGAAAAGGCAGTCCTGTCACTTCCTGGATGGTACTGCCTGTGACAGTGTTGTGAATCTGTAGGCTTTAGATGAAACCCAGCACAGATTTCTTCCCCAGAAAAGATCACTGATGCCTTCAGCTCTCTGGCCAAGAGGAGCAATTTTCGTGCCATCAGCAAGAAGCTGAATTTGGTATGTGGAGCAGGGACAGACAAGGGAGGCCGTGAGTTCAGTCCTTTGTGGAGTGCTTGGAATCCACAAAAACCTTTTCTTGTTTCGTTTTTTTCAAGATCCTATTGTTTAGTAGTACGAGAGCATGAGCTTAATTTCAATGAGACAAGACACAGATTCATTCGGTTAATAAACATGTAACAAGCACTTACCAATGCCAGAGAATAGGTTCACTGCTGCTTCAGTGACAGACATGTCCCATGTCACTGCCGGTTATCCCTTTAGTTGAAGTAAGAACCATTCTTAGGGACCTGCTACTTTTCTCTGACTCTGTGAACGACTGGAGAGCTGAGTTGTCAGTGGCCTCATGCCGTCCCCTTTGCCCTCTAGATCCCACGTGTGGATGGCGAGTACGACCTGAAGGTGCCACGGGACATGGCGTATGTCTTCAGCGGTGCTTATGTGCCCCTCAGCTGCCGCATCATTGAGCAGGTGAGAACAAGTGACTCCCGCTCCCATCGTGTTTCACTCTCTGCTTTTTCTTAGTCCCTGGTCTGTGCCAACGTTCAGCTGCCCTAGTAACCAGCAAAATGATGGTCGGGCTGCTGCAACCTTCCTTTCCTGAGCTTGGCGCTGCCTTGGACTCGCAACTAGCATCTGTGTCTTCCAGGTGCTGGAGCGGCGGAGCTGGCAGGGCCTGGATGACGTGCTGCGGCTGCTGCACTGCAGCGAGCTGGCCTTCACAGGTGCGTGGCCTCGGCGAGTGGGGTGGCGTGACCGGGAGGAGGGCCGGATGCGGCATGCAGTGCTGGTGCCAGCGGAGAACCAGAGCA
>NW_011903973.1:0-1116 GCF_000151845.1 Pteropus vampyrus | reverse complement strand
GAGAATAATGTCAATATAAATGTATTATATCTACGGGAATTTTGAGTTTGCTATTTTTGCTTCTTTCTTCAGCTTTTACTTGCCCTTCTCTTTCATGAGAAATTCTTTTTCAAAGATCTAGGGCAACTCCATTTTTCTTGATGGCTTCACACTAATGATTGGAGCTTAAGCAAAAGAAAACTTCAATTTTCCAAGAGTCAGACCAGTAATCTATAAATTGCTTCATATGTCTGAGCAATAGTTTTCCTTTTCCAGCTCTTGTCTGTATTTTAGGAGCCATAGAAAGGGAAGATACAGTAGGCTGAATAACCTGCCTCCCCCAAATATACCCACATCCTAATTCCCAGACTCTCTGAATATATTCCCTTACACGGAAAATGGGACTTTGCCAATATTATTAAATTAAGCGTCTTAAAATGGGGAGATCTTCCTGGATTATGTGAGTGGGCCCAATGTAATCACAAAGGTCCTTATAATAAGACTAGGATCAGAGTTAGAAGTAGAAAATGTGAAAACAGAAGCAAGAGATTGCAGTGCTGAGAGAAAGGAGTCCGCAGTGAGGGAGTTTCTAGAAGCTGAAAAAAGAGAAGAAATGAATTCCCACCTCAAATATTCCAGAAGAAGCCAGCTTTGGAGGCACTTTGATTTTAGCCCAATGAGGCTGATGTAATTCTGACCTCCAGAACTGTAGAATAAATTTGTGTTGTTTTAAGTCATTAAGAGTATGGTACTTTTTTACAGCAGTAATAGGAAACTAACATAGAAATTTTATTCATGGTCAATGATTAGGATCATACTGGTTACTGTTCTCCCAGCCACCCTGACTATGAGTTTCCTTTTTTTTTATAAAGAAAATGACTGCCAGCAATGATAGCTCCTCGACTTTTTTTTTTGTTGGGGGGGATATCTTTTTTTTTTTTTTTAATTTGGAGTTCCTGAGTTATAGTTTTCTTCTATTTTCTAATAGATATATATAAAAAAGTATCAAGTGTGTTAACATTCCTGTGCTATAAAGCAAGTCGAAAAGAAAATCTCAAGCTTGCATTCTTTCCTCAAATTGTAATTTTATTGAATTATATATTAGGATCAAAAATGCCAAACATTCAGGCAATGTCC
>NW_011903972.1:0-2556 GCF_000151845.1 Pteropus vampyrus | reverse complement strand
AAAATATAAAGAACTCATACAACTCAATGACAACAACAAAGAACAAAGAATCCAATTAAAAAATGGGCAGAAGAGCTGAAGAGATATTTCTCCAGTGAGGAAATACAGATGGCCAATAGACATACAGAAAGATGCTCAAGGTCAACTAATCATCAGAGAAATGCAAATTAAAACCACAATGAGATATCACCTCACGCCTGTCAGAATGGCTGTAGTAAATAAATCAAAGAGCAACAGGTGTTGGCGAGGATGTGGAGAAAAGGGAACCCTCAAACACTGATGGTAGAATTGCAAATTGGTACAGCCACTATGGAAAACAGTTTGGAGGTTTCTCAAAAAATTAAAAATGGATATACCTTTTGACTCTAAAATTACACTTCTGGGTATTCATACAAAAAAAAAAACAAAACAATAATTTATAAAGATCTATTCACCTCTATGTTCACTGCAGCTCTTTTCACAATAGCCACGATATGGAAGCAACCTAAATGCCCATCAACAGACAACTAGAAAAAGAAGTTATGGTTCATATATACAATGGAAAAAAAAATGCCATGAAAAAAAAATGAAATCGTACCATTCACAATGACATGGATGGACCTAGAGATTATTATGCTGAGTGAAATAAGTCAGAGAAAGATAAATCCATAGACTTTCACTTGTATGTGGAATCTAAGGAACAAAAAGAACTAAGGAAAAACAGACTCATAAATATAGAGGGCAATCTGGCGATGGCCAGAGGGGAAAGGGGTTGGGTGGCTGGGAGAAAGTGGTAACTTCTATTCTATATCTCCTTCCTCGCAGACACTGCCTGGGCTCAGACCTTCACGTCCCACCAGGATGGTCGCAAAAGCCTCTTAAGGCCTTCTTTTTCTCTTTTATGGATATCCCTACATCTTCCATTGTGTCGAAACCACTAGTCCTAAAACACAAATCTGCTATTGACCATTGCTCCCATGCTTAACTTCTTTCACTGCAATTCATTCTCTAAAGATGAAGGACAAATGCCTCAGCCTGCAGTCAAGAGTATTTAAAATATAGCCCATGGCTTTCTTTGCTCCTTAACTCCAGGGCATTCTAAGATGCAGCCACAATCAATTTCTTAATGTTATATACCTTAATGCTATATAATGTTATGTGACGTTCTTTCCTCTGCCTTTGAGACCCTTCATCTGCTTCAACACCATATCTTTTGGGAATCTCTTTCAACTTCTATAACAACAACAAAAAAATCCTGATAAACAGAGGTCTCATATATAAAAGTTTAAAAATAAACAATAACGGAACTGAGTTTCAGAGAAAGGGTTGACCTGTTCAAGTCACTGAGTACATGGGAGCCAGGACCCCAGACCAGGCCAGGCTCTGGTGTCCTTTCATCTCCCACTCTAAGACCCAACCCTTCTTAGTTCAGTGCATGGGCTTTCATACTGGGGTATTTGCATATGTGTGCAGGTATATGTATATGTCATATGTAAACATGTGTATATAGATATACATCTATATGTATGTGTGTACAGTATGTTCCAGTATATGTCACATGTGCATGTATGTGGTCTACGAACAAGCACAGATAGGCATATGACAGCATATACGAGTGTGTATTCTCTTATGTGCAGATGCATGTTTGTATGTACATGTGCTCACCATGCCCTAACTCTTGTACATTTACCTATATGGTATGGGTGGGTATGTGAGATATAGCCAATTTGCCACAAATATCTTCTGTGTGGCCACTTTGGGCTTATAAATGTCAAGAAAGAGTGACAGATATACAAGCGACTTTGATTTCCCTTGGACATCCTGTGGCCCTCCATTCAATGTTAACATAAATGAGCTGAAATGGAGCATGAGATCAGGGCGGATGACTGCCGGTTCCATCTCTACTCCCAGCTGGGCCACAAATGGAGCCTGGTAGTTCATCCCTTCCTGCTCCGCAGGCCGAAGTCAGGGTCTCTTTCCATTACCCTTTGTCGCAAACTTGCCTCTGTTTCCTGGGCCCCAGCCTTGTTTCCTGACAGAGGGTCAGCGAAAATCATTTGGTATGTGCATTCTCCTGGCCTCCCGCTGCAATACCCGCACGAGGTCCAAAGAAGCATATTCTCCTACTTTCTCTCCCTCTGAGGTCTTCTTTATTTCCTTCTCACGGACTCTTTTAAGTGACAACTTTCCAGCTGTTGTCATGATTTCCCTGTTAATGAACTCAGGGGCTGTGTCATCCCGAGGTACAGACATACCTATGTGAACCTTAAACTCCATGATCTTGTGAACCCTAAACTCTTAAAGGGCCCGGCCATTGGGGACTCCCTAAGGATGCAGTAAATATGCATTAAAACCAGTTTCAGATATGAGTTTTTTTTCTTTTTTCTTTCTTTCTTTCTTCTTCTTCTTCTTTTTTTTTGGCTTGTAAAATATCAGCTTAGACTTTCTTACTGACTCTATGCTACTCGAGAAAAGTGAATCAGAGTTGAATAATTACTCAGGGTTCCTTTTAATTTCCCACCTTCCTTCCAGACTTTTCTATTCAGCGGAAAGGGTTAGGATTTGCTACTGCTGCTG
>NW_011903971.1:0-2010 GCF_000151845.1 Pteropus vampyrus | reverse complement strand
CAAGCAAGAAATTATATGGACTAATTAGTATGAATGAGATATAATCACTTTAGTTTGAAGACATAACGATTAAGCCTCTAGGTCTTAGCAAACCCAATGTACTGAAGAGAATTTAATCTCCACTTGATAAAACAGGGTCATCAATACTGAGTCTAGATCCTTAGACCATCCGTAACCTGCAACTTTCTCAAATAAATCCTTTACAACAACTTCTTTCCTTGCTATTTTCCCTATGACAACCACAAAAAAAAGAGTGCAAAATATAGATGATTACTGCCATAGTTGTGTAAGTAACAAGAGTATAGTATATTATATTTCAATCTGTTAATACTGTCTTTTTTACAGACTCCTCATATTATCATGGTATAAACATAACAGTATCCTTATTTAATTCCTCTTACTTTCCCATTCACATATCTTAACCTCATTTTACACAAATCATCCGTACAGGAAGAAAGTAAAATAAGTATATACTAACAGCTACATTTGAGAAGAACACTTGTTTTTAAAAAATTATCTAACAAAACAAAAGATACTAAAAAACATTTTCAAAGAGTTAAGTTTTTTAAATAGAATTTCTAGTGAAGTACTATTTCCATGGTGATGACACAGCTCATTCAAAATAAATGTAACTTGTTAGCAGAATTACTGCTCTAAAAATAGGACAGCATATTACTGAAGTTTTGATGAAATACTTAAAATGGAAAATGATAAATAGAAGATGTTAGAATTTTGAGAAATAACATAATAATGGCAAGCACACTCCCATTGTCTGCATAATAGCCAGGCAAATAAGAAAAAGTAATTTCAGTCTTGAAATGTAGGAAATTAGAACATTCTGTACTGTACTCAATCATGTTAAAGAAACTGAACATTTATACAAATAAACGACAACAGAATTAGTTTTAACAGTACAATCTAATCTGTTTCCACTGATATTCACACTTTCCTGACTTTAAAGACTGGACAATGGTGTCCCAAATCACCAGATATAAATAAATTCCATCTGCAAGTGCTAAAAAACTAAAAATATGGATAAGTCTTCTGCAGGCTTATTATTTTCATTTCACAAGTTAAAGCAGACCAGTACAGCCAGACAGAGCTAATTAAACAAAATGACATTTCGATAACATAGGTGCATTTATGCAGAATTAAGATTTATATTCACATGAGAAAAGAAGCAAAATAAAATAAAAGCAACTTTTATTTTGGCAAGGAATTGAACCAAATCTGCTCAAGTCGCTAGATCAGTTTACAGAAAATATGCAGAATAGAGAAATGTTAAATTGTACCCCACAAGGATACAATCAACCAAATACAGAAATGCAGAAAATTCTTTAGAAAAACAACCCAATTCCTTTACTCCAAAAAATGCCTACAAAAAGGAATGGAAAAAGAAGAAATGTTGTAAATGAAAAAACTAAAAAGATATATCAACCAGCACAATGCAGGTTGGATTCCTATTTGAACCAACCAACTGAAAAGACAATTAGGAAACAATGAATACAAAGATGGTATTATATATTACCAAACAAAAATTGTTAATTTTGCTGGGTAGGATAATAAAGTTATGGTACTCTTCTTTTTTTAAAGATATAAGTTGAAGTATTTATGCATAAGATCAAGTAATGCCTGGGATAAGATGTGTAGGACACGTATTATCTGGGAAGCTAAATGATGCACAAGGAGGTTCATTATAGTATTCTCCGACTTTGTGGTTTTATATGAAATATCCCCAGTAAATGTCTTAAAGTTTTCTTCATAACAATGAAACAGGATTTAAAGTACAACCCATAATTGTTTGCCCCTTGCCACAGTTATTGTGAAAAGACATACTGAGATGGGGCCTCAACACCCTGAATTCATGAGTGACCATCATGAGCAGAGTTCCCCTTGCCCACACACACTGGACAAGGAACAAGAAAATACTGTGAACAAAAATTAAGTATTTGTCATATTAATCCACTGAGGTTTGAGGGTTGTTTTAGATTAAGCAGCACAACCTAACCT
>NW_011903970.1:0-1427 GCF_000151845.1 Pteropus vampyrus | reverse complement strand
ACATAGTCGGTGACTGTTCTCTGGCTCCGAAATTAAACTAGTGCCTCCATAGTTGTTTCCATCCTTCTATTTTAATAGGATGATTTATACAAGTGTCAGAGTGACTGTCCTGGGTTGACTCTTTCCCACATCTGCTCTGGATGAGACGAGCGCCGAATCCCTACTACAAAAGCACAAGGAAAGGACGCGGACCGTAGCATGCTCAGCCACTTCATTATTCACAGCAGGCCCCAGCGGAATCCCGCGTTTTCTATTTTTAAAAAGTGTCCTGGAAAAGTCAGGTTAAATCATAAATGCTCCTTAGTGCTTAGTGCTTACCTGGAGAGAAGCAGAAAGCAATTTTACCACCATCATGCCCTGGGAACTCAGGGAAGAACTTATTTCTCCCCGAATCAGATGATGTTTTTTTTTTTTTTTCAGTCCTCACGCTCCTTGACATTTTTTGACACGTCAAACTCTCTCCCTCGCTGCAATGCATCCTTCGGTGTCTGTGGTGCTACACGACCTTGGCCCCGCCCCCGTCACACGGGCGCAGTGACGTCATCCCTCCTCCCTGCGTCTGAGCGCATTTCCCCCAAACGCAATCATCCATCTCCGCCTCCTCCGTCATGCCTCTAAGAAAATCCATCCTTGATTTAGACGGTTACCACCTCTGTGTTGTTGAAAATCAAATTTTTCTTGACAACTCATTCTTCATCTAATTCTAGGACTGTATCTTTATCATTCTATCACATAGCTTTTCTAGAAAAAAAGAATGGGGTTGTCATTTTTAACAGAACGACATTCCCAGACAGTTAGCCTCCCAAACACATTATTTTGCTACGGCCCTCCAGGAAAATAGTAACGACTGGAAAATCAGTCAAAACTGGAGCCATGAAATATCCGTTTTACAAGCGATTAGACTCCATTTTTCTTAGCATTCTCTAGATCCATTTTTAATCAAAATCATTAAGGTTCGTAGGTGGCAGACATATCCAGTTCCCACGAAATTTCATTGATGGGCTATATGCCCTAAAACTCCTATCTTTTCTCCTGAAATCAAGAAGAGTCTCAAAATACTTTCTCCAATAGGGAACCCCAAGGATGGAGACTCCATGTGTCCATCTGGGCTCCCTCTGCCCAGGCTTCAGTGCTCAGCCAACAGGACCGAGTGGGTGGACGGATGGGTGAGGTGGGGCCGCCACGCCCGGTGTAGAGAAATCTGGTAGATTGCTTCACCTTCCCACCTGTTAACAGAACCCACCCAGGCTGCTGTCAGGGCCTGCCCCATAGCCGGGTACTGAATCCAGGAGAGCTCGTGAGAGCCGGGCCGCCCCAAAAGGCCGACGGCTCTAAGTCAGAGCTGGGGCTGCCTCTGACTTGACTACACAGCGTTTCTGCCATCACCGTACATTTTGTAAATCACATTGATACAAATATTTAATGTC
>NW_011903969.1:0-1770 GCF_000151845.1 Pteropus vampyrus | reverse complement strand
TTATGGTGTTAATTTGCATATTCTAGAAGACCGATGATATTAAACCTTTTCATATACTTCTCCCATTGTCTCTTACATACTCCAGTCAGGCTTTTACCTCCATCACCCCAGCGGGACGGCTCTTGTCAAATAACAAACGGCCTCCGTGCTGGTGAATCAGCTCTCGGTTCTCATCGTCTTGGTCTCCAAAACCACGCGTCCCTTGTCTTCCTCCGACCTCGCAGCCATTCTTTCCCAACCTTACCTTTTTCCAGGTCTTTCCAGGCTCCCAGCGTTTTAACATAGAAGTGCCCTCATCCACCCGATCCCGCCTCTCACCCCGACCTCCGGATCCCCTTCCCCTACTTTAATTTTCTTTATACCAATCTCGACCGTTAATAACAATCTTTAACATGCCAATGTATTTATCATTTCACTATTACTATAATAAGCCCTGTGAGGGCAGGGATTTTCGTCTCTTTTGTTCCCAATCTATTCCGTGTGCTTAGAACCATCCCTGTCACATAGCAAGAGCTCAATAAATATTTTATAAATAACCGAATGGTTGATCAAATGAACGAACAACGGGGGAACAATGGTAAAAAGCAGTGGGAAAATATATTCTCCTAGAAAGATTTAATGAATGACTTGATATGGCTGGCATCACCAGAGTTCAAGTTCCAAAGGCAGGTGCCTTTGATTTTATGAGTGGCCCTAGGTGGGTAGAGAGGAATGGACTCCTTAAAAACATCTGGCTTTGTTTTTTCGTGGCAAGTGTCAAGATCCCTCAAAAGAAAGCACTTGAATTAACTTAGTAATCAGTTTACACCACAGCGTAAACTGAGCGAGGTGTGGTTTCGCAGCACTGACTTCAAGTCACTCCCTCCTGTTATACCGGAAGCTTCCTTAGAACTCAGCGCTGTTGAATTAGTAACTAAGGTGTAGGTGGAGCCAGCTGCCAATCTGGACTATGCTCTAAATTATGAAAGTAGTTAGTAAGCTGGACTAACATGTCTGTAACCAGAGCAAACATTCAAACTGAAAAATTAGCACAAGGAAAGGCCAAAGTCAAGCCAATTTGGTAGTTTCTGTCAAAATAAAAAATAAAACAAAGATCTCTGGAAGACCAAGGGAGTGGGCACTAGACGAAAGATCCAGGGCCATGTCAGGTCAACAACAAGGTAGAGGCACACAGAGCATTTGGTGACATTTTATATTCATTTTGGTTCTGGGATCTACAGCCCGGATCTCCTAAAGAAACATGTGGTATTAGGTGCCATGTCGGATGGATGCCAGCTACAGAAGCATGTTTCTAGATTCTCACTGGAGACCGAAATTTCAAGACTAAGAGCAGAATAAAGAGATTCAGAAGGCTTCGCAGTCAGAGCTGGAGACTGTTTCCAAAACAGGCTTGAGTTTCTTCCGCAGATTCTTGGCCACTGGGCATATTTTCAAAGATAGTAGATGTTAGCTGGCTATGCCAACCCTCTTTCTCTGAAAGTATAAAAAGAGATTTTGGTAAACAATAACAATAACAACAACAAAAACCTACATAAATGTTTCTATTGTTGGTGTTTTTCCTTTCCTTCCTCGTGAAAATATGTTTTTCACGATATTTTCCTTTGTCTGATGAATCTGAGTCCTGCTATTATTCTTCCTTCTAAACTGTAATTACAAGGAGACTCCAGTTTACCCGTTATAAGTCTTCCCTCGCACCACTATCACAGTACCTACTCCAAAGCCTGGGGCCTGGCGGGAACTCAATAAAACCTTCGGTGTGAATGGAATTTC
>NW_011903968.1:0-2325 GCF_000151845.1 Pteropus vampyrus | reverse complement strand
TCAGCTACTTTCTGCTTAATTTTTAGCTTCCCTTTCTGTGGAGCTTGAAACTAGTGTTGAGTGTTGGGCTCACTCCAGATTCCTAGTCTCTCAAGCCTCGGCTACCTTGGAAGACTCATTCCAGTTTTGTCTCTCCAGGACCATGAAATTGTTAAAAAAAAAAAAAAAAAACTCTGCTGGCTTTTCTGCCTTTAAGGCTTTTCTGCTTTTAAGCAGTCATCTTCTGTTCAGTTTCTTGGTCTCTCTACTATACTTTGAGTTGATAAATGCATGCAAATTTTGCAATTATAGAATCCCCGGAAAGTAGGCTTCCATATTTTTGGCTGTCTAAGCCATTTTATGATGCCTCAAAAATGAATATATATGACTATGTAAAAAATTTATATATTTAATCTATATCTGGCTTTTCTTTTGATTCTTGGTGGAATAGTTGATCTGCTATGAGCTACCTCATTATAACTGAAGCAGCAGCCATGTTAACAAGTGTTTTCAAACTTTAATCTTAAAAATAGTTTTTGACATTCATTAAGCAACTAGTCTACTGAGCACTCACCTTGTTCAAAATTCTGACTCAGGTGCTGGTAAAATAATAAAATTAATAAGATAAAGTTTATGTTTTCAATATGATTTATAATCTTTCGAGCTCATTTAGAAGCCTCAATATATGGTTTTCTGATAAAATTTTGTTATATCTGTTTTAGTGACAATGCACTCCCCACCCATCTCTCCATTTCTAAATTATTCCATGGCTATTCTTTTCTAGTGGTTAGTGTAGAAAATGGAACTAACATTTATGGAGTGCTAAATGTTTTCTATATGATATCACCACAAATCTATATTGATATTAAGATTTTTATTCCTATTACATAATTGAATCTATTGAGATTTTTTTTTAAAAAAAACAATATGTCAAAGGTCATACAAGATAATTAAGTGGAAGAACTATTGTGCAATGTTAGGTCCAGCTGACTACAATGTCTTTCTCTTTTTGCTACTGAGTATTTTCTCTATGTGGCATCTGATTGGGTAAATGCACTATAAGCTCTCGAAAGGAATGTAGCCCACTTGAAATTATGTGAACTAGAAAAATGCTTTATTATTTGATTTTTGATATTCATTTCTTCTGTGCCTTATTTTTATTAGGTAAGCTACCTGATTTCTATTTGGTCCTTTACTATTTTACTAGTCTCTAGTCAAATCATCTTCTATTTATTCCCTATAATGTTTAAATGCACATGTTACAGCATGAATGAATAACTATAGAATATTTTTCTATTTTATCATGCCTCTTGAACTATAAATGCCTTGAGAGAAGAGATTGAACTTAGATTACATTGAGCATGAGGCCTGGGTCAAATAAATCTTCAAAAAAATAAATAAATAAAATCAGTGACATATACTCAACAAATAATGTTTGTCTTCTTCAACTGAAAAAATTATATTCATTTTTTTGCCGGTTAATCAAGAACATTGCAATTTATATAAATGTTGAAGACTAAGTAAGCAGTTCTCCCTAATAATTTTTTTCTTGTATCTCAGAAAGCTTATGGGCATTTCTAGAAGTAAACAGGTGGATAAAATTATTTCTCCAGACTCTTTTCAGACTTCCTCAGGAATCTATCCTCTAATGTCTCTCACATTAGCACCTATAACAGAGTTCCTGGTTAACAGAGAGTTAACACATATCCCTTGCACCTGGTTCCTGTCTGGGATGAGAGAGCAAGTGCAAGTCCCTAGCCAAAGACAATAACTAAAGTTGGACAGATGCTTGGTTCCTCCAAAGCCAAAATATTTCTTTTCATCCATGATAGTCCCTGATACTATCCTAATCCTCTTTTCACTGAAAATTTCAAAGCCACAAACACAGTTTTAAGAAATAAAATGAATGTACTGTCTGACTCTAGAGTATATCTACAAGATGAGGTTATCACTATCACAGAAATACTTTCATTCTTAGGAAAATAATTTTAGGTGGCTGATTGACAAATAAGACTCAAAGTATCTCCTATGTCTTTATCAACTACAAAGATAGATTATTTTATGTGATATATAGATCTAAGTAAAAGATAGTAAAAGCTCTATTTCCTATAGACAAAGAAAGCTGTTCTTAAGGAATAACTGTGATTTTGGGGGATATGATATTGGTATTAGTATGTTTGAAAAAGTCATAATGTATTAGATATATGTAATGAAGCACTTATACATGAATAATGTAATTCTGGGATTTGTTTGAAAATAACTGAGAACAAAAGAACGCATGATGGGGCAATAGGCAAAAAAAGGAAATGGCAGGATATTCATGATGAAGCTAAGGGAGGGTAAATG
>NW_011903967.1:0-1963 GCF_000151845.1 Pteropus vampyrus | reverse complement strand
GATCCTGGATGCTGTGGGGAGAGCAACAACAAAATCATTTTGTGTTCTTAAGGGACTAAAGAGCATGAGCCAAAAGTCTGGATGAGGATGACGTCAGAACCAGGACAGGGCTATCTGGGGTAGATAGACAGCAGTGGGTGAGATCAAAGAGACAAATCCAAGGCCTGAGTGAGCATGGTGAGAGAAGGAAGAGCTGAGAATGACCCCCAGGGTTGTAGTGGGGGACAAAGTTAGTAAGCAGGGGGAGAGAAGGTGACATCTCTGACATCTAACACATAGGAAGAACAGGGTATTGGGGAAAATGATGGAGTCAGGTGCCAGAAGGATGTCTAGGGACTGATGTCTCAGAGGCAGCAGCTACCACTGAGCACATCTTTACGCCAGGCGCTGGGCTCTGTGTTCACCATCCTTGAACCTTCCAAGAAGCCCCTCTCCCTCCCGCCCTGTATCACACTGTCTTTTCTCTCCCACTCTCTCTCTCCACTGCTGCTTCTAGCATCATTTCTGTGACAGGGGAGGTCAGCAGCCTGCCAGAAGGAAGACCAGAATTTCATTCACATTTAGCGATCACTTTCTAAGTAACATCCTCCTTCTCCACTGAGGGTGCTTCCAAGTCACTGAGTAAACAGAAGCACTGGGCAGAGAACATTCACAAGCCCCCCGGGGCCGCCCATGCAGCCCTCCCTCCTCTGTCCTGGAAGAATGCCTGTGCTCTCCACAGAAACAATTTGTTACCTTGTACTCTGGATCTCAATATCACTTTTCTCTCTTTACTGGATAATTAACAAACACAGTTGTTACTACCGCTCCCATTGTTAAAAACAAAACACCTCATTCTCTGCAGGCTTTTCTAGTAGAGCTGTCTGCATTTGCCCTCTGTGTTCCCTCCCAATCTCCCTCCACCATCCACCCCATGCCGCCCGCCCCAAAGGCAGTCCCCACTCCTCAGGACACTGAGCACACTGGTTCTCTCCTCCTGCCTTTCTCATGGGGCTCTCAGGACCCTGCACTCTCACACCCTTGCCCACCGGCAGCTCCTTTCACTCTGTGCTGCTGCTTCCCCCACACTTCCAGCCTCAACTTCTCTAATGATGAGTCCACCAGCTCAATCTTTGGGCCCCTCCCCTCTGTCTGCACTTTGTCCATGGAGATCTCACCCAGCCTCAGGGCTTCAAATGCCTCCTCTACACTGATGCCACTGGACTCTCTAGCCTTGATGTCTCTTCTAAACCATAGACTCCTCCGTCTACCTGCTTTGGCCACACCTCCACCTGTTGCTAACAAACATTTAATGTAACCCGTCCAAAACCCAGCTCCTGACACCTCAACTTGCTCTCACAGTCTTCCCCATCTCAGCAGATAGCAAATCCATCTTTCCAAAAATCCTGGACTCAATCTCAATTCCTTTCTCTCTCGTCCCTTACCTGATCCTGATCCTGCTGCTCTACCTCTAAAACACACTCAGACTCTGACCACTTCTCACTGCTTCTAGGGCCAGTGCTGTGGTCTGAGTCTGGAGTTCTGGTCATCTCTGGCCTGGATGATCACAACAGCCTCCTCATTGGTTTCCCCGCATCTCCAACCCTGACTAACATGCTCCAAATGTAAATTCCATGAGGGCAGGGGTTTTTGCATTTTCTTTGTATCCTCAGAGCCTGCTCATGGCACAGAGATGACACTTAACAAATATTTACTAAGTGAATGAATGAAGAAACCAATGTCAGGCCCTATGACTAAACCATAGCAATGCTGCAATCAAGGCAGGCGAGGTATCTGCTCTTGTGAAACTTACATTCTAGCGAATAAAGACAGACCCTTAACAAGTGAGGCAATAACCAAAATCATTCCAAATATCGGTAAGTCCTATGAGGTTAATACCAGGGCTAGGTGAACACTTCCAGAATGGGGCTATTTCAGATAGGGTGGATTGGGAAGGACCCTTTGGGTAAGTCATTTAAGCTGA
>NW_011903966.1:0-2787 GCF_000151845.1 Pteropus vampyrus | reverse complement strand
TAGGGCTAACATCTCCACCCCCACCCTAATCATATGACATAAAAATCTAAGTAGACTTTGTATTAATATTGAATATTTGCTTGAAATTAGAGAGTCACAGCTTAGACCATTTCCTAAAAATCTGCTTGGGCCCCAAAATGCACAGCTAAGTCCTTTAATATATTCCATGACCTCCCTTAGCATAAAGGGTCACAATTCCCTGGTTATAACCTTATACACCAGCTCCCAGAGCCTTTCCAAAATACCCGTCACACTCAAAATAAGACATGCTTCACACAGGAAAAATAAGGGGAAAAAGAATACATGCTTTAGATTTAGGCCAAAGTAAGCACCCATAGCTAACATGTTATCAGTAGCTATAACCATAAGACTTATTTGCTCTATGTGATAATTTTCTGATTTTGAACTTGTGGTAAGTATTGTAACACATACATTTTCTTCCTACTTGAAGCTCCTGTTCTTTCTCAAAGAAAAGTAAAAACTAAAGCTATTTCTGCACCTACATTGTTGTTATGACATCTTTATATTTGCAAATAAATCTTCATCCATAAGTTTTGGCAGTGGTTTCTCTCTTCTCTTCTCTTCTCTCTTATCTCTTCTCTCTCTCTCTCTCTCTCAATTATGGGAAACTTGAAATAAAAATGAATCAGCAACAATGACTGCGGCACTTAAGGAAATGTATGATCAGGTTTATAATTCAGGTTTATATATTGGCTGTTGAAGAAACTCAAGTATTTAACTCCCAATTTATGATAAAAGTATGAGTAATAACATCTCTCAGTCTGCATCTGACTCAACTCGCTTAGTTTATCCAAATCTAATGCCTACATGTAGTTTTGACTCTGTGTTAATTTCACCAACAGTTTAATCCTTAATATTTGTATTTATCCAAAATGCTTTATTTCTAGTTTTGCGACAAAACTTAGAATAGTGTCTTTGAAATGCTCAGGAAACATTACTGCTCTACCTGATGGTAAATAGCATTAGACAGAGAAATTATTTCTCAGGGAACTATGGGAAAGAAGGAAAGGGAGAAGAAGGTAATTACATAAGAGAAGCACTAATTAGTAATCAACTAAATATTTTCAAATTTTTCTAAGGATTATTTAATTTATGTCTTTCCTATCACCACATCAAATCTAAACTTCTCTGTCTGGCTTTCCAGATTTGGCACTATCCTTCCCATTTAATCATATTTTCCACTTTGTCCTAACACAATGTGTCTGCCCCCTTGGGTCCCACACAGGCTCTGTTCACTCTCACCTAAGTAATTGTGTGACTTGACCATCTAGGAAGTGTGTGCGTATTAGAAAGAACACTAAACTAGGAGACAGTAAGCCAGAATTTTATTCCTTTCTTGCTAATAATCTGAGTGACTTTAGCTATGTTACTTAATCCCTGTGAGCCTCAGTTTTTCTTCATTTATAAAATGAGAGGGTTAGCTTGATGCTGATCATGATTATATCACTTCCTAGAGAATTCTCCATACCTACATTACTAACTTATTCTTTTAATTTCATAGTGTTTATCATCATCTGATATAATATCTATTTTCTTATTTAGTTTTTCTTACCTACTTCCATGAGAATGAAAGCTCTGTGTGGGCAGTTTCTTCTCGTTTTGTTAACTGCTCGTTCCCAGCACTTAGAGAAGTTTAATGCATCATGGCTACTAAATAAATATTTGTGAAATTAATGAATATGCATTAAAGCATTGCACATATTATTCTTCCTCAAAGATGCTACAGGTAAAATTTCCTCCATCAGATTCTGCTGACTACCACAAATCCAAATCTCTCCCTTCCATCTCTTCTAACACTATTACAGTTTGTGCCATACAGTTTGGCATTCAAGAATTCTCTGAATCTCCCAGAAATGTCGGCAATAACTTCTTTTGTTAAGAGTATACATTTTGTAGGGCCAGGACCACGTCTTATACCTAGTCTGTCATATATTTGCTAGATATTTGGTTGATTGAATTAATGAACAATTGCAGCCTTGTGTTAGGCAACTAACTCAGGTTTCGGTCATCTGCACCTCTTATCTGCTAATCTCTACATCTGTTCTCTGGACAGGGCTTTTTGGGGTGATGGAATCATCCTAGATAAGTCTCTGCAAGCAGCAAAGGAGAGCAGTCAACATTTCCTTTCCAGTGCCTTTGGCCAGTATGTAATCGTACCCACTGGTATTACAGAGACTATAGGGGCAGAGGGAATTTGGGGAGAGAATCAGAATAAAAAGAACTGGAAGGATCTTTTAAATAAGAGAAAGAAGAAGTAGAGGACTTGACTTCCAACAGAATTTTAGAGCTAAAAAAGCATGTTAGACATTATCTCTTCTCTTACCTTGTGTAGGTCAGAAAAAACTGACAACTAGAGAAGCGAAGCGACATGCCTCTAGGCACCCAAGATTACTGGTGAAAGTACAATGATACTGCTGATCAAAATCTGGTCTGGGAAACTGCATTTTATCATTAAAGTTTTACGGGAAAACCATTTGATTTGTAGCTATATCAAAAAGCTTTCTAAAATATATCTGCAAGGATATACAATATATTGGGACATTTACTTTTAAGTGTAGCCTAGTTAAAGTAATTTAATCTGCCCTTGATATTTTAGGTTCATATTACTGAGCATCAACTATAACTATAGCATATTAAAGATGTGAAAATTATAGGTGCTAGAACTGAATTGTGCTAGACTCTGACAATGGATTTGGGGATATTTGGTTTTTACAATAAATTGTTTTCTTTGGATTCCTTTCTTTCTCCTAAAAGTCAAAAGGCTAT
>NW_011903965.1:0-1282 GCF_000151845.1 Pteropus vampyrus | reverse complement strand
CTGGCACCATAACTAGACGAACTGATGAGATAGCAGAGGATACTGAGGCACAACTGCTAGGATTAGTGAGTCTCCGTGGTATGCAATCCAGGTCGACGAGTCTACTGATGTCGACAAGGCAACAAGGCCTGTTTTAGTGCGATATATTTTTCAGGAGGATGTGCATGAGGATATGTTATGTGCACTTTTGTCACCAACCAATGCCACAGCTGCAGAACTATTCAAGTCTTCGAATGATTACATATAAGGAAAGCTGAATTGGTCATTTCGTGTTGGTACATGCATGGACGGAGCGGCTGCCATGACTGGACGGGTTTCTGGTTTCACTGCTCAGGTCAAAGAGGTCGCTACTGAATGTGAGTCTACGCACTGTGTCACCCATAGAGAAATGCTGGCTAGCCGAAAAATGTCACCTGAACTTATCGACATGTTGCAGGAGGTGATTAAAATTACAATCACATTACAGTACACAACCTTAACTCACGTCTGTGCATGCAGTTCTGAGAGATGGACGCAGAGCACACGCGTCTTCTCTCACATACAGAGGTGAGGTGCCTTTCTACAGGTGGTTACCAACCAGAGTGTCTGAGCTACAAAAGCCACTCCAGACATTTTAGAAAGACAGTCACTACTGGCAGCACATTTCAGTGACACAGAATGGGTCCCAAAACTTGCTTACTTGTGTGATGTATTCAACCTGCTTAACCAACTCAATCTGTCACTTCAGGGGACAACAACAACTGTGTTCAAGGCAGCAGATAAAGTGGCCAAACTGGAATTCAAAGCCAAACTGGAATTATGGGGGTGATGAGTGAACACTGGGATCTCTGACGTGTTTCCAACATTAGCGGGGATTTTGAAAGCGACTGAGCCAGGGCCTTCTTTCTCCCAGCTGGTGCATGATCACCTGTCTCAGCTTTCAAAAGAGTCTGAGCGTTACCTCCCAGCCGCAAAAGACCCCGAACTGGGAAGGAATGGACCCGCGACCCATTTATGAATAAGCCAGGTGAATCGACTCTGTCCGTGCTAGAAGAGGACCAACTGCTTGAGATCGCGAATGACGGTGACCTTAAAAGACTGAGACAACTCCGAATCTCCATATGTTCTGGATCAGAGTCAAGGTGGAATATCCTGAGATGGCCACAAAAGCACGGAAAAGCCTGCTTCCATTTCCAGCACCCTACCTTTGTGAAGCAGGGTTTTCTGCAGTGACAGCAACCAAAACGAGATTATGGAGTAGACTGGGCATAAGAGACACACTTTGGGCGTCACTGTCTCCCAT
>NW_011903964.1:0-1985 GCF_000151845.1 Pteropus vampyrus | reverse complement strand
TTACTTGTTTTCCTCAATTTAAAAAGTCTTTACAATGGCTAGGAAAGCCCTACATAACTGTAACTCCCTCCTCCTCCTTGCCCCTCTGACTTCTCCTACTATTACCCTGGCCCCAGCCAGCTGTCCCACAAACACTGGACTCTTTGTGGCTTTTTGGACATACCAAGCATCCCACCTCGGGGTCTTTGCACTGGTCGTCACAATTGCCTGACACATTCTTATTCCAGGTATCGATATGACGAACCCCTTTAACAAATTTAAAGCTTTATTCAATGGCGCATACCCTAACCACACTTTTAAAAAATGCAGAATGCTCTCTTTCCTCCAACAACCTGTGTTACTAATCTACCTTATACACCACTAAGCACATTTTATATATTTTACTTATTATGTTTATTGTTCATTGTCTGCCTAATCCTGCTAGAATGTAAACTCTACAAGGAAGCCATCCTTGTCTGTCTTGTTGCCTGGGGTATCCCAAACACTTATAACCATTTTTGGCATATAGTCAGTGTTCAATAAATATTTGTTGAATGATTATTAACATATTAAAGGCTTCAGTATAAAAATAAGCCTTTTTAGTTTTTGCTGAATTCCGTTGACTTCAGACCTCCTTTTAAAGAAATCTACAATGCTTACTAATATTCTTCAAAAAAAAAAAAGTGCTTATCCTGAATACTAGTCTGGAAAATTCTAATGTAGGTAAATATGTGCTTTATACATCCTCTTTATTAAAATTCTATGCCCCTTGTCATCCTGAGATTAATTTCAATGACTGCTAATTTTTAAATTCACGATGAAATTTTGATAGCTAAGAAAGAGTAAGCAAGACATTAAGTGGGGATTTCTTGAAGCGATATTTTGACTCGAAGGAATGAAGTACTAATGTAGAATTTGTCCACCATTCAGGCCAACAGTGAAGTTATTTGGGGGCACACAATTTTCAGAAATAGCTAGTAGATCATATGCCTCCTCACTAGCACTTAATCGTGTCATGGTGCCCTGGGTGTCAACTTCCACACTGTAGAGACGAATCAATAATGCAGATCCATCTGACATCTTTACTGAACAATCTCTGCAGACCAACTATTCATATGAATATGAACACTAAAGAAGAAACAAAAAAAGTTGTACTTTTTCAGTTATGAATTTTAAGTGAGAAAATGGGTTGCATAAAAGTAAAATAAGGCAATGGCCTAGGCTACAAGGAGTTGGCCCATAGAAGGTCTTAGAGTTTCAATTTAATTACAATAAGGCATCTGTCTCTGCTGATGTTAAATCGACTCCTTAACCTTATCCCTTTAGTTCTTTCTTTGCAAATCCAGTAAGCTTCTTAAGAAAAAAAAATCAGGAAACCACATCTGTCAAAATTAGAAGATGGAAACTACCAGGAAACAAAATGAATCACAGGGCCACTGGAGAATTTTGTAATGGTTTAAGCTCTCCCTTGCATAAATTGCCTCCTGTTCACTCTTCTTCCACTCTGATGATGTCAGCCAGTTTCTATTCCTTTGGCAGGGAGCCAAAGAGAAAATTTGGGTAGCATGGCTGTGTCCCTAGTATTCATCTTGAGATATATAGCTATTATTTTGCTTTCAAAGTGAAAACAAAAAGAAAGTAAAGGTCTTATTTGGTTTAGATCAAGAATATCTGACAACAATGACAAATTCCAAGCCTCCAGAAATTTTCCAACATATCTACGTGGTGTCACATAGGCAAAAAATCTTGAGTAGGACATTGTAGAGTCATGGAATGTTGATATACAAAGACCTTTGGAGAGCATTTAGACTACTCCCATTCTTCTCTTTTTTTTATATATGAAAAAACCAAGACTGGAGAGATTAAGAGCACAATTTATTTACTTTTTTTTTTTTTTTTTTACCTTCTTGGAAATATAACCTGATGTCAAGAGCAGCCAGTAGGGGGCATTTTCTATCCCTTCAAAACACCATGTTCTCACTCAGCAATGATGTTTTCTCTTGTTT
>NW_011903963.1:0-1759 GCF_000151845.1 Pteropus vampyrus | reverse complement strand
AAATAATGTCATAAAGGAATTCCATTGAGAGAACTTTACCTTTGGACTTAGGGACCTCTGAAATTTATTTAACTTGTAAGTCTGCAGGTCCTAAAATAAAGGAGAAGAGTAGAAAATGAGGCTAGCCAGATAGGATAAGGGCAGGAGGGAATTTTTGTAAGTTTTTGAGGCATGGATTGACATGTTATAATCTAGTATTGATGCAGGACAGGGCAAATTTTTCCTAGTTGGTGGGGGAAGACCAAGCCCTGCACCCAGAAAAGAAGAGGGTCCTTTGGCAGAGAGTGAAGAAAGAATTAAACATTCACGCCAAAGTTAGAGTCAAAAGGAAAGTTTATTAGAAAAGGGGTAACACTGCACAGATAGTGTGGTCTCTTCTCAGAGGCAGAGTGAGAGGGACCCAGAGAGACGTGAAAAGACAGTGAGTTGTCGGGGTGTTCAGGGAATTCAGTTTATATATCAGTCTTTAGTTCTCGTGAGTTATTGTTTAAAAGACTTTGTTAACCCATTTCCTTTGATATGGACATACAGTGAGGAAGGCGAAGGGTATGTAGTGTGAAAAGTTAAGGATATGTAGAGTGAAAGGCCTGCTGGCAGTTCCTAGCCTTTAATCCATAGGTTCGCCTTGGTTTTAGCCATAGGGAATGAGTCTTGGTTCCAGTTTCCCCTTCACAGTTGTGTCGAATGGGTTGTTAGTAATGCAGCAGAAATCTTCCTTTGTTCTGTAGGTATCCTTCTGGCCTGGGTGCAGGGCCGATCAGCATATTGCAGTCTCTTATTGTGGCTTGATTAACATTTTAATTCTATTACCTCCTCCCTACATTAGTATGATGAAGATAACTACAGTAGCTGAGTGAATAAGGAGGAGGTGGAGAATCGAGACCCAAATTGAGATTTAAGATTGCCCAGTAATATTGGATATCACTTCCCGTATCCTCTAGTAAACCTGCCTACTAACTGAACTTGAGAATGAGTCTATTAAAGGCTTAATGAGATTAATTAGCAGTAAGACCCTCAGGGTAAGAATAATTACTCTCAATTTTGATTGTTTTCCCCAAATCTACAGATGTGCTGAAATGGCATGGAACTATATACACATTGCACAAATGTCATTTGCCTTGGTTTAGATTTTGTACTTTAGTTATGTAAGTGTAACCATTGAGGGACACTGGGCGAAGGGTACATTGGACCTCTCTGTACTATTTTTGTAATTTCTTATGAGTCTGTAATTATTTTAAAATTAAAAGTTAAAAAATAAGGATTACCAAGTAATATATTGTGGGGAATTATGGCAGAGTTCTTTTAGGATATTGTCAGTTTCTGTGTTAATATTATGTAAGGGGAATTTGTCGAGTGAATGACTGACCAAATGAAAGGACTACAAGAGGGTCTGAACTATAGCCGCGGCTGTGGCAATAGAAAGAAGTGGGCAGCTATGGTAGATAGTATGGAAGCAGCCTAACAGAATGTGAAGTGAGGATCACTCCAAGTTATTTAACATATAGAGTATAAGAATAGTATGATGTTTGGGAGACCACCTAGGAAGACCAGGTGCTGTAGGCGTAAAAAATAAAAAAATAAGGGATTGTAAGCCGACAAGGTCTTTGCAATCTATGAGGTCAACCAAGGGTTGCCTTGCCTAAAAATAAATAAATAAACAAACAAATAAATAAATTAAAACCACTTTGGAAAAAAAAAGAATAGTATAATGTTAGTGATGGTAGGGAATATAGAAACAAGAGTATGTTTTGGGGATAAG
>NW_011903962.1:0-1971 GCF_000151845.1 Pteropus vampyrus | reverse complement strand
AGTATCACTTCTCAGAGAAGCCTTCCCTGACCTCCCTGGCTTTTCCAGATCCTCCTATCTGTTTTCTTCTCATGTGTTGTCATTTGACCCTGTGATGAATTTTGTATTTGTTTGTAAGATTATCTAATTATTGTCAATATCCTTCATTAGAGTAGAAGCTCCAGTAAGAGCAGAGAAAAATGTTTGTTTTCTGGATCTCTATTTCACCCCCAATGCCTAGAACAGTGACCAGCATTTAATAAAATGTGTGGAATAAATGAATAGCAAATTAGTAAATTTGGAGAAAACAAATACATTTATTTTCTTTAACCCAGAGTCTACTCTTTAGATGGTTCCTATGTCCTTCCTTCCTTCCTTCATGCTTCCTTCCTGCCTCCCTCCTTCCTTTCCACCCCCCTCCTCCTCCATCATCATCATCATCATCATCATCATCATCATCATCACTCTAGTTTATTTTCTAAAATCTTTAGAAGAAGGCCTTTGGACTTCAGGAGTTTGTCTTAAATGAGATTTAACAGAAAGCTACATATTAAGTAGAATGTATGCCTACTTTAAACCCCCAAGTTGACCATGATAAATGTGTTATTTGGTTCACTATAGCAAAGGAATATGGCTCAAAGAACAATAGAGGAATTCTCTAATTCTTTCCTGGTTGTATTGACATGTTTATTTCTCTTCACCCAGATAACTAGAATGGGTGGGAATTGAACATTTGCCAATTAATTAGCTTAAATCACTTGTGAAAATGGCTGTAAAAATCAACTCAAGCTAACATAGCTGAGTTTTCAGATGTCATGTAAACATACGCAATGTTTTCTCTTTCTGTGATGGTGTCCAAGGAATTGTGGTCAAGACTTAAAGATCATTGAAGACCTCTCCCAAAGATTTTCAAAGACTGGGTCTAGTTACCGAAGCTCCTCTTAAATTATCTCCAGGTTTCCAGTTCCATTCCTCATCAACCTTTTGACCCAGTGTGCAATTACTGCCATCAAAAATGGTGGAATTGTGAAGGAAACGTCTCTCCTTTGAAAGTCAAGAAGATTGAGTTTCACACTCACATGGGAGTGATTTTAATGTTTGGGTTCCTAATAATTCTTTGGCATAACATTTCATATACTACTGGCACCCCAAGACGACTCAGAGTTGAGAGAATCCTAAGTGTCTCTGTCAGTAGCCTTGCCATAGCACTTTAAACGTCAGAGAAAAATAGCACACGTGGCCACTCCATCTCCCACGTAAGGTTGAGATTGTCTGTTTCTCTACTGAATAGGGTAAAGGATATCGGTTGAGTAAAAGCAAGAAGACATAATTATACTGTCTGTTGAAAGGAAGGAAGTAGTCAGCTACTCCCTACCATATCTTCTTGTTTTAAAAGAACAAGTAAATAAGTTCAAGAAGGACCAGATTGTATCTTTACTACTTAATTTTCTTGACATTTTAATCTGATGAACTGGAATTGGGCCAATCTGGAATGGTTTAAAATGTCAGGAAATCCCTGTTTATGGAGTGTGTGTGTGTGTGTGTGTGTGTGTGTGTGTGTACATGCATGTATGTAAATACATGTGACATAAATTATAATTACTCTGTAGCAGAACATGTTACGGGTCTCAAGAAAATGGAATTATTGCTCTAATGACTAATTCCTAAGCATTATTCCTCTTTTTACCATCTCTTCTGCATGTATGTGAACATGTGGTGATGATAGGGAAAAGATGTACCAGAAGCCTTGAGCAAGGGTCTTAATTCTATTTTATTGATTCACATTTCTGAGGAACATTATTAGTGAAGTTTTTCTTTCTCAGTATTCGCTTCAGATGAAATCCTCAGCACTGCACTATTGATTTTCTTATATTCACTAGTTCAACAACATTTTGAGCACCTGCTATATATAGGCATTGTATTGGGTGCTACTAATTATACGTTAACATGGAAAAAATTATAACTTTACTTGAAAAATACCATTGACCTCCT
>NW_011903961.1:0-2834 GCF_000151845.1 Pteropus vampyrus | reverse complement strand
TGCTATCTATACATGAACATATGATCCAACTTAAAATCGATCAACTTTTACAGCTAGTTAATTTACACTTTTCAACTCATATTGCCCACCCCTACCCTGCAGAGCTAGAGTCTAGCTACACAACCACGTGACCCAGAGGAAAGCACAAGTGAAGAAGCTGGGGCTACTGACTGTGTGACGGCCACGGCCGTCTACACCGAGGCCACGGCAACTCTCTCTCGATAAAGAAAACATATAATGAAATAACAAATGTGAAATAATTTTGAGCCATTAGAAAAGTTCTACAAAGCTACTGCCAAGTCTAAGAACTAACCAGTGTTTACATAATAACCAGCATAAAGTAACTAAATGAAAACACAATAACATACTTCCCTTTTCAAGCAGGCAAATCGCCTTCATTCTAAATTGACTATGAACTAAGGTTATGAATGGAATTCTAATAATTTCCTTTCCAGGACAGAATGTATCACCTTCACCAAATGATCACACTAAACATCACCAGGAAACAGGACAAAGACAAGTCATATACCCAATGTGACGCCCTGAGGAAAGTTGCACTGTCGCCCACGTACCACTCTGGCCAAAAATAAGGCTTACTCTAAACCTTAACAGGAGGGAACATCTAATTTGCTAATCAGGTTCTTTTTCTGACCATGTCAAAGAGAAGACATGTCTAAGTTCGAAAAGCTACTACACTATAACAATATTTATTACCTTTCATTAGTTTCCTCTGTTGTGCCGTGATAAAAAATATGGACTACAAAGCAGCAAAATGACGGTATTTGTCCCTCCAATGATTAACTTCCATATATTTTTAAGCAACAAATATTTATTGAGTACCTGCACTGGAGCCACATCGGTAAACATCCCCGAAACAACTCCTCTGCTCATGGAACTGAAGTGCACCCTAGTGAGGAGACTCAAACAGAGAACATAAGTAAACTAGTGTAAGTAACTAACTAAAATGGAAAACAAGAGAAACACTAGAGCAAAGAGGGGCGACAGGAAGTTAGAGGGAGGGGTACAATTTTAAAGTGGGAGGGGTGGGGAAGCCTCTCAGGGAAAAGGCCTCCGAAGTTCTGGAACCTGCAGGTCTGGAAGGAGCTGAGGAAGCCCAGGGAGGATCAGCTCCCGGGGGGGCGGGACGGGACCCAGTGCGGCTCCCCAGGGCCCACAGGAGAAGGCGCAGGCCTGCTGTTCTGGTGATGCCTGTGGTTTTACGTGAGGGGGGCCATGCACGCTTTCAGGGAGGGGTGCGTTCTGACTCGGCTTTGACCCTTTGCTCTGTTTGAAACAGACAGAAGGCAGCAGGGCAGACAGGGAGAGCAATGAGGAAGCGACTGCAGCAAGGCCAGCAGGAGACAGTGGCCACTTGGGCAGGGTGACGGAAGTGGAGGGGAGAGGCGGGGAGTGGAGGGAGTCTGCACACACTGCGAAGGAGGAGCCAGCAGGACCTGAGGGCACACGGGATGCGGCACGCCAACCAAGAGTGGAGTCGAGGGCGCCGGAGTTCAGAGGCTTCCATCGGGGTTCGGAGGCTTCCATCCGACACCGCGGTGTGACAAAGGTGAGCTCCTTACCCGACGCCGCCTCGCTTTGCACCGCAGTCCTTTGAAGTAAGTGAAGAAGGTTCAGTGCCCCGCCTTTTATAAACGCAGGAATGAGGCTCCGATGGGTGTGTTGTCCACATACGGTAGTGTTCAAGACAAATCAGGTGCCCAGATATCCTTCCCAAGTTTAGGGTTTTTTCCATTAAGCCATGGCTGTCCTTTAGCTCTTCATTTAGTTTTCTTTAAGGCAGAGTTTTACCACATACAGAAAATGGAGACGCCTTGTCCTAGGGGGTTTCAAAGGCCCCCTTGCACCAGAGATTCCAAATGCGAATTCGTCTACAGCCCGCGGTCAGAAAGCTCTCTTTACCAAACAGAAACTGGATATCGTGGGAGCATCTGTATGCTGACAGGTTCCCTCCGTCAGCTGAGGTCTGATTCTTTAAGGGACATATACAACAACTAGATGAACAACCAGCAATGGTTCATCCATCCCTGTTAATCGAAACTGCGCTCCAAAGTTTAGCCCCGCATTGTCGGCTATGCACCCTGATCTCTTTCAGGAGGCAGATCGTGTGAATGTTGCTGCTTCTTAACATCACCTGTAAAACTCAAATGTCTTTCTCCAGCCACATTTCTCACCGATCACAAGAGACATGCACTTAGCTATCCCGTAAACTCAAAAAATAAATATTTCAGATGGACTATTTCTCTCTTTTGTCGCTGTCAGCAGAATTTCCCTCCTTTTCCCTCCCCATTGTGCCACTTGCTCCCCCAATGCCTCCCCAACACCCTGACCAGCCTGTTCAGTTCTTCCATTCACTAGGCACATCTCTGATGAGAGCTGAAAACTGAGTCCATTCTAGGCTCTGAGAGCCCCTCATCCTGCAGGCAGTCATGGAACATGCGATTATGGGTGGGGTGAGGGCTATGAGAACAGAATAGGCTGCTGAGCCCAGGGCCTAATGAGGGCTACAGCCAGGGCGGGTCTCCCTGTGCAATGACCAGAGGCGAAGGAGGGGCAGGAGCCAGCCAGGTGGGAGAAGGTAGGTGGACAGGGCAGTGTGAAGCTGACAGAAGGTATTAAGCAAAGAAATGACAAGTCAGGCTTTTGGGGGGGAAAGTGACTTTGATTGCAATGTGATGCTTTTTTTATTTCTTCAAGATTCACTTCTGGTTTGCCCCATAAGCAACAGCTCCAGATGAGCTTCTCATCAACTGCCCCCTCCCACCCCCCACTCCCCCAGCCTCTGGCTGCAAAACGGTCTTCACGTCAACCACCTA
>NW_011903960.1:0-1501 GCF_000151845.1 Pteropus vampyrus | reverse complement strand
ATCAGGTAAGACGCAGACTTAAAAATTGCCATAAAAGCCAAAAATAGGCATGCCGCAATAATGTCAAGTTTAGAAAATCATGTATTGCCACAGAAAGGTGAGGTAGAGGCTGCAGATGAATTCATTGTTATTATCAGCAACATCCTTTCTAAGAAATCAGGAGTTTATGAGCTTTGTTATCTAGTTAACCCATCATTAAAGAGGTTTCAAGAAATGAAAACCAGTTTGGGAAACTTTTGCCCACATTATTTAGGTTTGCATTTAATAACTGCTTGGAGGGGATCTCGTGGACAGTTATAACTGATTTATCTCTAATTTTCCAATCTCAGAGTCCAAGGACACTGTCATGGCCTGTCACATTCTCTGTGGGCTCCATATTGTTTACACTAGAATTCTCATCCTTCGTGGTGTACAGTACACCCACATATGCACACACAGACACACACAGCCATTAGAAAGTTATTTTCTGTGAATTTACATAATGTAAAGTTTTCTGTGATTCTTAGAATGATCATGACTGAGTGGTACTCTCAAAACATTGCCTTATAAATTCTCTTATCATTAGAAAAGAGTTTACTTGTCATTCCAGATTTTAAGGGGATATTATACTTTTTTCTTTACTGAATTGAGTAATTTATAAAAGATATAAATCTATCTTTCTTTATAATTCCAATTTAAGTAAACATTATCTGGGCCTTTAGTCAGTGGAGATGGAAAACAGATAAAAAATGTATAATATAATTTGGACACTATTTAAAAAGAATATAAATCCTCAGTTTAAATATCTGTAGTGCATATTTGTAAGTTGCTCTATAAGACAAAGGATTCAATTTTTCTCAATTTAAGCAAATCTTTCTTAAGAAAATACCTTTCTCAATATACTTGCTGTAGAAGTTGACTTAAGTTTTGGAATGCTACAAATATATTTTTAAAAACGTTCGTGTATTTGTTTTTTAAATGAATTTAAATTTAAACAATGTTTCTCACTAAAGGTGAGGTAAAATAATTTAAAGGCATTTAAGTTTAAATGCTGAAAACAAAGAAATTAAAGTTTTTACTACATAGTATTTTATTATATAGTATAAGAACTTCTCTAGAATTATTTTTACTTCATGTGAAGTCAGATAATAGTGATGCTTTCTTGCAATGATTTGTTCTTCACACAATATATCTGTTAATATTTGCTTTGTAACAAACCACCTCCAAAACTTTGTGTCCTAATAGAAATGCTGGGTGTGAAACTCACGGTTCTTAGATTACAGATTTGGGCTGTTCTAGTCCAGGCAGGGATGCTGCTAATCTCAGCTGGACTAATTCCTGGGTTGTCTGGAGCTGACGGCTTGGTTGGCATGGTTGGGACAAGTTAGGCCTCATCCACTTGTCTCTTATCGTCCAGCAGGCTATTCTTGTCTTGTTTACATAGTGATCATAATGAGAAAGGCAGTGCGGAAGGCCTTTGAGACAGGGATTGGAACTGGCATTAACTGTCATAATGTGACTG
>NW_011903959.1:0-585 GCF_000151845.1 Pteropus vampyrus | reverse complement strand
AACACAGTGGTGCCTCCAAGCACCCGGGGCACGCGGAGCCTCGCCTAGGACCTCAGACTCAGCCCAACTGTACAGAGATGCGGCTTCAGGGAGTGCTGAGCCCAGTCCTTCCAGGATGAGGATGCTAGGACCACCAAGAGGTGCCCTCCTTCTCATTTTCAGAAGCCCTGGGCTCCACCTGGACTGCCCAGTCAGCAGCTAACAGCTCTTTGGCTTTCGTGGGGAGTGAAGAAGGCGGGAGGGGTGTCCCTGGCTTCATGACAAGGCTGGGCCCTGTAGGCATGAGGGTACTGCTGGTACAGATCACACACTAGACTTCTCATCCCTGTGTGTCTGGGCCCCCCCAAGACAGGAGCCCCACCCATTCTAGCTTCCTCCTAAAACTTGGGAGCTCAGTGGAGGAAAGCGACTCCAGTCCTTACACCCCTAGCACCTCAGGGCCTGAAGGCTGGGTCACTAACTGCTACTCTAAGTCCCTGTGTCACCAGTGCTCACGGTCCAGGTCTAACACCCCAGGCCTCTTAATTTCACCTTCCCTGGCTTCCTTCTGGGACACGGTACCCTCCCACCACATTTCTTGAGGAC
>NW_011903958.1:0-1538 GCF_000151845.1 Pteropus vampyrus | reverse complement strand
TCCTTGCCTGTTCTGCCCTCAGTGGTCAAGCAGGCTGAAGAATTCAATCCTCTTTGGGCCCCAGCTGTGAGTCATAAAGAGGAAGCAGTGTGGAGGTGTTAGGAAAAATCTCGGCTCCCGCCAACAGAGCATTGGGATGGGCAGAGCTGTAGCCGAGAACAGGCATAAATGAACCAGTTGTATCAGAGCCACCTGCCTGAGAGACATCAGGCAGGTCACAGGTAAAAATTTGAATAAAATTAAAATTAGAACCCACAGAACAGGTATTGCTCTTTTTCAGTCTGCTGGAGCCTACTGCAAAGATCACAGTAATCTCTACAGATGTGATGCATGTGGGGAAGGCTAGAGAAGGGACTGGCCAATGCCAGCAAGATTTGTATTATTCTAACCCTTCTGCAATACTATTCCCATAGTCTGTACTCCTTGTTCCATGCTCTGATGCTATCCAGATGATTCACAATCTAATGTTGTTGGATTTAACACAGATTTAAAAGAAACTAGATCAAGTGTACATTATGTCAGGAGCTACTCACCTGGAGGTCTTTCAGTCCAGGTCACCAGTTAGGTCATTGGGCCTCCATCACACTCTAATAGTGGTGCTAGATGCTGAGGGTGCGTAGTGATGCGGTGAGTTCCTTCCTTCCCTCCCCTCAGGGGTCAGGTGCTTAGACAATTAACTTTTTTTCTGACTTTCAAGAACATGGCATGCCTTTTTGTTTTAGTTTTCTTTTTTTTTATTTTTATTTTTTAAATTCATTTATTTATTTTTTTTTTATGGTGACATTGGTTAACAAAATCCGATAAATTTCAGCTGTACACTTTACCAGTAAGGCATATATATGTTTACACTGTGTGTTCACTTCCCATACTTAGATTTCTTTCTTTCACCACATATTTGACCCCTTTTACCCTGTCTACCTCCCCTCTCCCCACTACCCTCTGATAACCACTGGTCTATTGTCCATGTCCATGAGTCTCTGTTTGTCCTGCTCATTTGTTGCTTTTAGGTTTATATCCCACATATAAGTGATATCATGTGATTTTCTACTTTTTCTCTCTGGCTTATTTCGCTTAGCATGATTATCTCGAGGTCCATCCATGTTGTCACAAATGGTAGTATTTCATTTTTTCTTATGTCTGAGTAATATTCCATTGTATATATGTACCACAGCTTCTTTAGCCAATCATCTATCATAGGACACTTCGGTTGCTTCCATGTCCTGGCCATTGTGAATAATGCTGTTATGAACATTGGTGTGCAAATATCTTTTCAGATATGGGGTTTCAAGTCTTTGGGGTAAATACCCAGTAGAGGGATTGCTGGATCATATGGTAGATCAATTCTTAGTTTTTTGAGGAACCTAATATGGTAGATCAATTCTTAGTTTTTTGAGGAATCTCTATACTGTTTTCCATAGTGGCTGTACCAGTTTGCAGTCTCACCAGCAGTGTATGAGGGTTCATTTTTCTCTTCATCCTCTCCAACATTTGTTATTACTTGTCCTGTTGATTATAGCTATTCTAACAGGTGTGAGATG
>NW_011903957.1:0-2771 GCF_000151845.1 Pteropus vampyrus | reverse complement strand
GAGTGTTCACAATAGTTTGTTAGTGTTGTGTCCAATGCATTCCATTTTTGCTTTGGCTTCGGGGACTGCCCAGAATGGGAAAGATGGCTTTTTAGAGTGTGGGCTGGAGATGGTGGTACAGACAGAGAGGTCTTGAGCCACTCTCAGAGGATAACATCATCAAGTGATCAGATGTTGAATTTGTGTGATTCAAGTCAGTTGGCTTCTACATTGCAGAGTGGAGGTGCCAACCATGGTAGTAATAGCTGATGTTTATTGAACACATACCATGTGCCAGGCACTGTGCTAAGTGATTTACATGTATTTTCTCATCTGATCCTCACAATCACCCTATGCAATAGATAAAATTATTATCCTCATTTTACAGATGGGGGATCTTGGGTAATGTGTCCAAAGTCACACCGCTCCTAAGACTTAGATTTACTCCTTTATCATCACCAGAGTGTTATTCCCATAAAGGCACAGAAACCCATAAATGAAGTCAATTAGTAACTCTTCCAGGAACTATTCACTAACTAATATCATTCCTATGGGAAAGAGTCATCATTTCTCACATTGTTCCAGCAAAAATTATTTTCTAAGTAGTTTGCCCAGCAATCAGTTTTGCAATAAAACTGAAGGAATAGACATTCAAAATTCCCCCACTTCCTCTGTGCTTTCCAGATAATCTTCAATTTCATGTCCATTCTTCATTTAACATATGTTTATTGAGCACTTATTATGTGCTAGGAACTAGGAGCTAAGCAATGAATAAGAGGGACAATGTACTTATTGTGTATTCTCATGAGGGAGATATATTCTCATCAAATAATTTATAAGTGTGACGATTATTTGGAGAAAGAAGTAGCTAATGAAATGGGACCAAAACCCAAAGCAACCCAACCTCATTTGGGAGGCCATGAAGGAAATGACATTTGAGCTGAAGCCTAAGGGATAAGTAAAATTTCCCTTGGCACAGTGGAAAACAAAGAGTATTCTAAGGTACAAAGACTCAGAGAAAAGAGAGGATCTAGTACATTTTGGGAACTGGAAGTTCATTGTGATTCAGGAAAAGGAAAATGACAGGGATGGGGTTAAAGAGCTAGTCAGGAGCCTGATCATGAAGTAGTTTGCCCAGGATTATGGAATTTAAGGGTTTATTCGAGGACATTATCAAAATTGATTCAGCTGGAGAAGTTAAGAGAGGCCACAGAGAGACTGGCTACCTGTTATAAGTCAGTCATTCAAAGGCAAATTTTATTTTGTCTAATGGGTTTTGTTCACATGGACCAACAAAAACACCGTGCCCCACAATGCTCATGAACTATAAAGCACTGATCTGCCATGTCTCCTACCAACTTCTTTCATCAGCTGCTCCCCAGTGTTTCAGAACTTGACGTCCACTTTGGGATGTATGACAGATAATTTTATCACCTAGTAGGACATCATCCTCATTTCCAGCTCATGCATTGAAAACACAGTTGACAATTAACATACCTGCTGTCCAAAGCAACCCTTCAGAAGATTTTCAGAAGAAAAAAATAAGCATCCAAAGTTAACCATTTCTCTTAATATTCTTTGGTAGATAGGTGATTATTAATCAAAGCGAACAAAACACAGATGCAGTTTTTTGGGTTTCTTTTTTTTTCAGACTGTGAGATGCTGAGAGACCAGGTCACAGAAATGTCAGCTATGAAAGAAATACCTAATGAATATATACATGGCTTCAAACAGGAAATAATTGCTCTGAAATTAAAAGTTAGAGATTCTGACTTGACCTCTGAACCGCATGCAGTGGGAAGTTTATCACTAGAAAGTTAGAGGGAGAGATGTGATTGTGAAGCCCAGACTAACCGAAATGTGGGCAAGTAATTGATTATCTGCGAGCCTCAGTTTCTTTATCTGGAGAGTGGGAATGCTAATGCCTACTTCAGGGAACTGACAGGAGAAGTAGAAATAAAGTGAGCAGTCAGCCTTGCATGGTATCTGGCGTGTTGTGGGTGCTTCACAAATAACCATTCTTAGCTTTACTTTTGGCTTAAACCTATAAGAAGCTTTAAATGATCCTGCTGCTTTTAACTAACGATTTTCCCACCTGTTCGGTCCTTAGCATAGCAATCATTTCTTCTAAATAACCCAAATTTTTATCCATAATAGGACCAACCAAAACTCTCTTAGAACTTCTATTTCAGCACATTCTTACATTCAAAACTTTAATTCATCAAAGATATTTTCCATTAAGCTTAGTGTATTTTTAGCATTTAAAGTTTTCATTCTTCGAGAACTTTTCATTCATACATGGTCTCTGGAATACCTCTTTATTAATCAAAATATTTGCTTAACCAGAATTGAAAATCCCATTCTCCAAGCATGTTTTGGATTGAAGCAGATTTTTTTTTAATAAACTTATTTGTCCATTTCTGCTCCTTAGTAGTATATAATCTTAGATTAATTAACCCTTGACCTCAGTTTACTGAACTGTGAAATGGGAATAATAATAAACCCTATATCATATGCTATTGTTAGAATTAAATGAGAAAATGTTCTATGCCTGGAATAGAGTAAGCATTCACTACTTGTTAGATATTGTTATTATCGTGGTTATGTCTCTGAGTATTAGAATCAGTTATTCAGCCACTAATTTAAATAACTGCTGTATGTACATTACTGAGCTAGAGTTGTAAATATGAAAAGATGTTTAAAAAGACTTTATCTTTGTTATCTGGAAGTTACTACCTCGAGTGCATACAGCAGAAGGAACTTTTGAGATTTTCTGGTTCAGTGTTTCCAGT
>NW_011903956.1:0-1675 GCF_000151845.1 Pteropus vampyrus | reverse complement strand
AAAGCGTCCTACGATAGATGACTGGCTAAAGAAACTGTGGTACATATATACAATGGAATGTTAGCTATAAGAAGAGATGAAATACTGCCACTTGCGACAACATGGATGGACCTCGAGATAATTATGCTAAGCGAAATAAGCCAGACAGAAAAAATTGAAAATCACATGATATCACTTATATGTGGGATGTAAACCTAAAAGCAACAAATGAACAGGACAAACAGAGACTCATGGACATGGCCAATACTAGTGATTACCAGAAGGTAGAGGGTGAGGAGGAGGGGGAAGGTAGATGAGGTAAAAGGGATCAAATATACGGTAGCTGAAGGAAACTGGACTTTGGGTGGTAAACACACAATAGAATATACAGATGTCAAATGATAATGTACATCTGAAAATTATATAGTTGTATTAACCAATGTTACACCAATAAACTTAATTTTTAAAAAGTTAAAAAAAAGAAAAGGGAAGACATACTCTACTTATTTTTTATTTTCAGTGTTTGGTATATGAAAGGTTCTTGGTGATAATTATTAAGTGAATCAATGAAATAGGATATGAACCCAGATTAATCTACCTGCAAAGTCCATGCTCCTTTGAGAACCTACTCTCTCACTATTATTTTCCACGTAACCTAATGGGAGCTGCACGCCCCCGGGTACTGAGTAGAAATTCTTTAGCCAGGTCCTGGTTACAGCCTCGCAAAGGGACACTTAGTTTACCATAGATTTTATTTCCTGGGAGAAATGGGATGCCACCAAGACCCCAGGACTTCCAATTTGCCTTATCCTCTACTCCATTTCCTTTTATTTTACCCTTTCCCTTCTTTGAAGAGAATTTGATTTTAATCCTAATTTTTTGGGAACGAAAATTGCTTAATCCGTGAAACGTTAAATCTTTTGGGAAATAGCTGGTAGACTGACACCGCTTTGCCTCTCCATCTCCGGCCCTCATGGAGGAAATACTGAAGCCGTAGGGGCTGGGAGCAAGTTTAGGCCGTGAGGCTGTTATTTGAGAAATTTAAGTTTGGTGTCACTCTTATTGTGGATTTTTTTTACAGCTGAGATGAAAGGCACACCGTTTCCTCAGGTCTTAAATTCTTTTGAAGGATAATAGAATGATCACTTTAATATTCCTGGGAGCAATGCCCACATTTAAAATAATCTTGGATTTTATACCACATACAGCATTATTTCCAAAATTTCATTTTCCTTTTTGGAAAGTTTATTTGTAAGTTCCTTCTCTCTCTCTCTCTCTCTCTCTCTCTCTCTCTCTCTCTCTCTCTCTCTCTCTCTCTCTCTCTCTCTCTCATTCTATTGACCTTTGCCAATCTCTACTTCTACTCCTACTTGTTACAAAAGTTCGTTTAAATTTAATCTGAGTGAACTAGAATATCTATCTGAAAAGGAGAAAAACTAAATTTAAGAAGAGTTTAAACCATAAAATAACAATTTAATTTGTATTCAAGAATTTAATCCATGTCTATTTTATGTATGTTTTTATGTATATTACGTAAATAATTATGAACATTAGTCATAGGTCACAAGCCTGAGGTTCGACTCACTCAAATCCTCATGACTCTATTTCTAAATAAGTTCATGTTCATAGATAATGTGGTTCAACATATCTTTTTGGGGGACATTATTCACTCCATAAGAGGGATATTGATATTCTA
>NW_011903955.1:0-2119 GCF_000151845.1 Pteropus vampyrus | reverse complement strand
TTCTCCTATCTACTAAATAAATATACACGTAAAGAATGAACAAAATGATATATAAACTTGACAGTTCATATATACAGAATTCAGGAAAGACCAAGTATTTAAAAAGGGCCAAGTTTTCCTATTTCCTTAACTTGTCTTTGGTAGGTATGGCCTAGCGGGTGGAAGGGGCTGGGGATTATGGTATAGATTAAACAAAAGTTATAAAACTATTTTTTATGTTGATGATATCCTTAATATGCTTCTGCAAAACATTTCTAGGTGAATTAATGGGGTCTTGAAAGACATTTTTAAAAATAAAACTGTTAAATTTTTTTAAAACTTTTTACAACAATAGATACTTTGCCGACCTTTATAGAACCCATATTATGACAATATCAAATTGTTACATTATGAAGTTATAAATGAAAATGAAGATAAAATTTCCAGAATCAAGCTTATGTGATAGGAATGTGTGAGTAGGCTACAACGCAGTTTAAAAAGCTTAGCTTAACTATAATTTAATAACAAATGCTCATGAACTTTTAAGGTATTGTTTAAATATTGACAAGGAATTTTCCTTATTAGTATTTTATTCTATTTCGAGCAAACTTGACAGCTCTATCAGGGAAAAAAATGCTTAAAATGAAAGTTCGACTGATGCCAAAGCAGTAGAATTTTTATAAATAAAGGTTAATGTATATAAAAGGATTCCTTCCTACCTGATATTTTAATTAATTATAAGAAACTTTTTCACCATAGCTGATTAACTTCCTGGACCCCTGCCTTCTCTTTCTGGATTTTCTCCCAAAACATTAACAGAATCTCTTGAAAATTTTAGTAGCCTAAAGAACTCAAATTTTAAGTAGCCTAAAGAACTCAAATTTTAAGTTCAAGAAAGAGCTAACGGAAGATTAATTGCCCATTTGGATTAGAGATCAAGGAAAGATTTTCAGAGCAGATAAAGTTGCCATATAGCCTGGAACACAATCCCCTTTCTACCCATTCTCATATTAATGTGGGAAAGCTCACGGGCCCTATTCCAACTCCAGAAGATTATACATCAAGAACTTTCAATTTACAAACTTCAACAGATCAGACAAATCTATGTTTTCTACCAACAGATGGCATAAATAGTCTTGAGTTTCTATGGACATTTAGTTTTTCCCATTTAGTTCTTCATTAGGCAAAGTGTACTTGGTATTTTAGTTTTCAGAGTTTTTCCAAGTTTAACCCGACCGCTTCTTTATATAAAAGTAGTAATTGGAATGAAAATGTTAAGAAGATATATATATTTATGATGGAAAAGAAGTATGGATAATTGAAGGTGGTAAAAATGACTATCATATATTAGCATGGGATGAATTTCTGGATAAGAGGAACAATTCTGAAGATAAAAAAATCAATCAAGGAACCCATGAGAAGTGCTATGTCTAATAGTAGCAAAAAAGAAGAAACAATAGAAGAAATTGAAATATTTTTAGAATGTGTTAACTAGAGGTTCAACATCAAAGTTCACTATTACCCTGTTAATACTGGAGAAGGCTAGGTAGTTTAGTTGTTTGTAAGAGAACTAATGAAGGTTAGGTATGGTAAAAGTGCTGCTGACGAAATTTTTCTAAGAAGCCATGGAGAATTCCATAGGTTCAAGGCCCATACAATAATGCAAAGTATCAGTGACAGCAGAAGCCACAGCATTTAAGGTATTCCAAAGATCCTTACAGATATCTGAGAAAGGAAGTTTTGTTTCAAAAACTTTTTTCATACAGATGAAGGTCTATTTAGAAAAATATGTCCAGTAAACATGTATCAACATGAAAAATATGCATAGATGTAAAGCTTAAAGAAGTTACCACTTTGATTTGCTAGAAATGTATTCATTCAGACTTTGAGCTTAAGTACTACCTAGTTATAAAGACTTAAAAACAAATAGACTTTACCAAACTCATGTTTGTAAGAAAAAAGGTTCTATATATAAATGAGATGTGTGTGTTTACACACACACACAAACACACACGCTTTTTATTTTAAATAAGCGATAAACTTTAAAGTACCTTATTGTAATACAACTATAGAGAACAAGGCTTATACTCAGCAAATTTTACACAAATCACTTTATATGCAATGGAAAACTACTCTGGAG
>NW_011903954.1:0-1996 GCF_000151845.1 Pteropus vampyrus | reverse complement strand
AAAAAAATCCCCTTAAAGTCAGATACAAATAACTTAACCTGTTATTTTGGACTATATATATCACCATGCCATTTAATTCTTGTAGCAAGACAGGTGTTAACTATATGCAGTCTTCCGAAGCACATTCATCTCCTGTGCCCAGCTTGATTCCTGCATGAAAGAAGCTCAGTATGCTCAGTTTCCCTTCTGCGCTCCTCCTTCCTTCTCATCACAGGATCCATGTACTAAACTAGTCATTGCTTTTGGTGCTTTCCTCTGGAAGATTTCCAGAAAACTCAGAACTATAGGAACAAGATGTATCAGGATATTTTGATCAACCTTATTTGGTTGCCTATAAATTACCTCAATCTAGAGAGAAACAAACCCGAGGCTTTCATTCCAGCGTACACCTCTCATATCTGTTTCTCTCCCATCTTTGTGAATGTTGCTACCATCCACCCAGTTACTCAGGTCAACTCTTAGGCAACCTTGATTTCCTTTTGTTTCACATCCTAACCCAATCCATCTGCGACTACAACCTCCAAAACTTATCCCCTAGGTGACTACTTCTTACAATCTCCACTGATACCAACAATAGTCCAAACCACCATCATTTCAGCTGAGCCTTCTTTACCCAAAGTGAGCCTCTTATGTACATACATCAGATCTTGTTACCCCCCGCTCCCCAGTCCAAACAATCTAATGTCATCCCAATGTCATTCAACTAAAGTCCAAACTCCTTACCAGAGTCTGTAAGATTCTGCATGATCAAGACTGGTGGTGTTCTCAACCCAGGCTGCACCATGTGATTCCCTGGGGAGCTTTTATAAAATACCCGTGTCCAGGCCACACTGCAGACCAATCAAATCACAATCTCTGGAGGTGGGGCTTGGGCACTGGGAAATTTTTTAAAGTTCCTCAGATGACTTTCGTGTGCTGTCGCGGTGAGACCCACTGGTCTTGTCCTTGCCTCATCTGTCCACTTTCCTCTCATTCACTATGCCCTGTTCACCGTCCTGGCCTCTCTCCATCCCCAGGACATGCCAGTCTCTTGCCTGGCCCAGGGCTTCCTTTTCCTTGCTGTTTCCTCTGCAGAAACTGACTTCTACCCAAATCTCCACTTATCATTCAGTTCTCAGCTCAAAATGCCACCTCTTCACTAAGCTCTTCTCTGTCTAAAGCATGGGAGTTCCATCTCTTCTCCCTGCATAGTCTCTGCCCTATTATTCTATCTTTTTCATGGCAATTATCACTATCTAATCTGACTTGCGTTAATATCTGTTCTCTACTAAAATGTAAGCTCCATGAAAGAAAGGACTTGATGTTCCTCACCAATGCATCTCCAACACAGAATATTGTAGGCAATCAAAAATTATTTTTCAAGTGAACAAATATAAATACCACATCATTATATATTTAACAGACAGAAAGACTAGGAACACAGACTAGCAAACAGCACCATGTTTTACAACAACCTTATGTTTTCTGTCCTTGTTATGGGTCATGTCCTGAGCTGCTAACAGCTAAGGGACACTCCTCACTGCAGAAGGCCCCCTGGAGGTGGAGGGCCAGTGCCTACTGCCAACTCAAGGCAAGGAGGGCCAGAGCCAGAAGCGGCACTCCTCAGTGACCAGAGATGTCAGTGGAACTGTTTCCAGAACACACTTAATTCCAGGGTAATAACTGAGAATTTTCTTTGAATGATCATTTACCTCAAAGTGCAGGGTTTTCTGGAACCCCGAACTGGAGTTAACACACATTCCTTGCATTTACTTGCATTTTTAAGTTGCTATAAATAGGATGAGGAAGAAAGAGGCCTCTATTTGGCCATTCCATATGGACTTCCTCAGTACAGCTCCTCCTCACCCAGTGATCACATTGGACATGTCTGCTGATGAGCTCCCACTGTGGGACTCGAGAGGTGAAACCAGGCTGTATCCTGAGGATGTTGGGCCACAGGGCACAAGAGGAAAGTGTAGGGATCCGACCAGTATTTCTTTCTCATTATTTAAGCAAA
>NW_011903953.1:0-2514 GCF_000151845.1 Pteropus vampyrus | reverse complement strand
CCATTAATCTTACTTCTGGGTATTTATCCGAAGAAACTCAAATTACTACTTTGAAGGAACATATACACTCATGTGTTTATTACAACATTATTTATAACAGCCAAGATATCGAGGCAACCTAAGTGTTTATCAATGGATAAAGAAGATTGGTACATATATACAATGAAATATCACTGAGTCATAAAAAAAAAAAAAATGAAATCTTGCTGTTTGCAACAACATAGATGTACCTATAAGGTATTGTGCTGAGTAAAGTAAGTCAGAGAGTGAAAAACACATTCCATATGATTTTACTTACATGTAGAATCTAAAGAACAAATAAATAAAACAGATATTCATAGATACAGGGAACATTTTGATGGTTGCCAAATGGAAGGTGGTTGGGGAATGGGTGAAAATGAGAATGGGAATAAGAAGTAAAAATTCGTAGTTAAAAAATAGTCATGGAGATGTAAACTATAGCTCAAGGAATATAGTCAATAATATTGTTATAACTGTGTATGGTGTCAGATAGGTACTAGATTTAGTGAGGTGATTCCTTTATAGGTTATATAACTGTCTAATCACTATGCTGTACACTTGAAGCTAATATAATATTGTATATCAACTGAAATTGAAAAATTAAAAAAATATATAAATAAATAAAAATACAAAATAAAGAGAATGGCCATATTAAATTAAAAAAAGAAAGAAAAGAGAAAATATGTCATTATGAAGTATGAATTAACCAAACTTAAATACCAAATTGAATAGCATAAACTAAGTTACCATACATAATTTATTTTTTCATACATTTAAAATATTTTCCCAGAGTATAGACTATATGTGAGATTTGCCAAGAGCTATGGAATTTTATAGGAAGAAGAGAAAAATGGGAAAAACATGACCCTGGAAGTAGTCATTGAAAAAGCCTAGTTTTAGAACAATAAATCCAGATCTTGCACATAAAAAGATTTATAAATCCAGCTGTCATTCTCAAGCTTCCAAACGATAAGAAACTTAAGTCACTGCCAAAAACAGACTTCCTTGAGATCAGTGGTATATTTACAGAATACAAATTAGAAATACCAATATGTCAGGTGACAGCAAATACATGAATAATTCTTTCATACTCACAGAATCTGTTTCTCCACACACTATACTTACTCTAGTGGACACACATATATCGTCTTAATGGGAACATTCTCCACATGTTTGCAAAATGTCCTACTGTGTGATTATTTCCTTCCACTCCCCATCCCCCCATGGTTGAAGTCATACTTTTCTTTTCATCAGTCCTTTTCCTTTAGGTCTAACACATGAATGAGGCTGCAAGACATGTCTACACCTGTATTAGATTTTATTTGGAAGAAAGCAATATGAGGAAGCATGTATCACATGAAGTTTATCTTTTTGCAGGGATCATAATGGGTGAAGATAAATGGGCTTGAGGGGACAGCAGTTGGAGGGCTGCTGAGATCCAGTGTTGGCACCATCAAAATTAGTTATTGGGTTAAGTGGCGGCACAGGAAGTGTCTTTGACAAAGGAGTGTCATGGTAGTGATTGAGGGTGGTTCCTGACTGCAAACATTAAGAGCTTGATGCTCTGGCCCTCGTAAAGATTCTAGAGTTTACCCAATATTCCTTAATAATTTTATTTTGCTTAAACTTGTTAGAGTAGATTATGTTTCTTGCAAAAATAATATCTAACAAAAGAGAACTATAACTGGCCCATGGTCAAGTCCTTTTTTATATAAACTGAGGCATACTCAAGGCTTCTGTAATAGCAGTAATTTCATCTACAAGACTAAAATTTTAAGCATTCTAATATCACCATTCAAAGAGACAGGAATACTGATCTTTACTTAATACTGTAAACTCAGCATATTATCCGCAAGAAAAAGAATTTGAGCTATCGGATGGTTCCAAGGGTAGGTTTTTGTTTGTTTGTTTGTTCGTTTTGTTTTGTTTTGTTTTAAGGGGAAGGGAGTCATGCAATACAGGGTTTGAATTCCAATTTTGACATTTAAGAGAGGCAAACTTTTAGGTCTTTATTTAAGTTACTTATCTCCTGACTTCAATTTCCAACTCCTTAAAATAGGATAACACCATCTTAGATTTGTTGTAAGAATCAGTGGTTATTTACATCTAGTACAGTGCCTAGCTCAAAATAAATCTTTAGTAAATGGGAAATATTATAAATCCATGGGTAAAGATGTGCCTTAGTCTATGGGAAACTGCTCACAGCCAAAGCTCCTTAGCATAGATAAATTGGGTTTTTCAGGTAATGGTGAAGTTTTTTCCTTGACATTTTTTTGCATATAGCAGGGCAATCATCCACAAAAGATTTTATAGATGGGATTGAATTATCAGATGTAGATTGGCCCTGATGGTATCAAGACTCATTATAATGTTTGTAATTTATTTATAATTCCAAGATATAAACAAAACAGACATTTAGACTATTCTAATCAGGTGTGAGAATAAAGCACAAATTTCACCTATATGGATAATAGAGCGGAAAAAATGGCATGT
>NW_011903952.1:0-1785 GCF_000151845.1 Pteropus vampyrus | reverse complement strand
TATTTGTCAAGGGTGCCAAGAATATACAATGGAGGAAAGATACTCTTTTCAATAAACTGTGTTAGGAAAAATGAATATTCATATACAAAAGAATGAAATTGGAATCCTATCTTTCACCACTCAAAGTTAAATGGAAATTAAGTAAAAACTTAAATGTAAGATCTGAAACCCTAAAATTCCTAGAAAAAAATAGGAAAAATTCTACTAGACATTGGTCTTGGCAGTAAGTTTTAAATATGATGCCAAAAGCACAAGCTACACAAGCAAAAATAGCCAAGTGGGACTATATCAAACTAAAATGCTTCTACATAGCATAAGAAACAACCAACAAAATAAAGAGACAACCCATGAGAAAAAAATATATTTTCAAACCATATAAAAAATAAGGATTTAATATCAAAACCATATAGGGAATTCATACAACTCAGTAGCAAAAACAGGCAACTGATTAAAAAATGAACAGAGGACCCAAATAAACATTTTTTCAAAGACTACAAATGGCCAAAAAGTACATGAACAGGTATTCTACATAATTAATTACTTGAAAATGCAAATCAAAACCACAATGAAATACCATCTAACACATATTAGAATGACTATTATAAAGAAACAAAAGATAACTGGTGTTGTTGAGGATGTGGAAAAAATAAAACCCTTGTGCACTATTGGTAGAAATGCAAATTTGTATGAGCATTATGAATAACAATGTGGCAATTCCTCAAAAAATTAAAATCATATGATCTGTAAATCTCATTTCTGTGATATGAGGAGATACAATTACTATCTTGAAGAGATATTTTTCACCCCCCGTGTTCACTGCAGCATTGTTCAAAATAGCCAAGACACGGAAACAATGTCTACTGATGAATGAATGAGTCAAGAAAATGTGATACAAATCATACTCACACACACGCAATTATTATTCAGTTATAAAAAAGGAAATTCTGCCACTTATGACAGCATGGAGAGATCTTGAGGCATTAACCTAAGTGAAATTAGTCATATCAAGAAAGACAAATACTATATGATCTCACTATATGTGGAATCTAAAAAAAAGAAACAGAATTCACAGAAACAGAGACTAGAGTGGTTGATGCCAGGGGATGGGGTGCAGAAAATGGGGAGATGTTAGTCAAAGGATTCAAACTTCTAGTTATAAGATAAATAAGTTTTGGGGATATAGTATACAGTATGGTGACTATAGTTAACAATGCAGCATTATATACTTGAGAATTGGTGAGTATAGATCTTAAATGTTCTTGCCGCAAATGACAAAAATTGTAATTATGTGAGATAATGGATGGGTTAACTAACACATTGTGTTAATTATGTCACAATATGTATGTGTATCAAATCATCGAATTGTACACCTTAAACTTATGTGATGTTCTATGCCAACATACCTCGGTACAGATGAAAAATAAATACACTTAAAAAGCAAGACAAAATAAATTTAAAAAGTATAATAAGAGAAGCTAAAAAGTTGTGAAATAATAGCTTCAAATTGCTGAGAAGAAAATAACTGTCGATCTAAAATTGTATAACTGAAATGTAATCTTTCAAGAAGTAAAATAAAGGTATATTCAGAAAAAATAAGAGACATGTAACTGAAAAAATATATTTTAAGAAAAAAAGAAAATAACAAATGAAAAGTCTTAGATTCAAGAAGAAATTATAAATTTAAAAAATTGCAAACATATATGTAAATATAAATAATCATTGACCATTAATTTTGACAATAATATCTCATTTGTGAAATTAAAAAACAATCTAAAGCTAAAAACT
>NW_011903951.1:0-1997 GCF_000151845.1 Pteropus vampyrus | reverse complement strand
AACTAAACTGCTTTCTTATTTTAGCGTTGTCATTGATTCTAATGATATATTTCAGTAATTAGCAACAAATTAAAATATCAAATCAATGAGAATATTGAGATACAGAAATGAACATTTTATTCACCAAAGTAGGACAAAAAAGATATGGCATCAATCAAGATGAAGGATCACTATTTTCAAACAGTAAATAGGTGATTTTTTTCTCAGTAAAGGTATAGCATTTAAAATTTTCTGACTTATACATTTCTGGTGGGAATGCAAAATGAAGGATACTTTGACAACATCTAGTAACAATATTATATAGTTACTTTTTTAAAAAATTTAATGGGCTCACTTCTAAAAACTCAAAAAATACCTTGTTTAAATATGATAAGCCATCGATTGCTGTACTATTAGTAATAACAAAGTTAGGAAGCAAACGGAAATATTCACCAATGAGGGACAGTGGTATACCCGCAAGAATGAGTACATGGTGCTATAAAAAGAAATGAGAAATATCTTTTACATGGTACTTTGACGAGTAGTTTTCACCCAGGAGTGATTTTGCCCACCCACGGAGAGGAGACATGTCTGTAAACAGTTTCATTGTCACAACTTGGAGTTCTTACTGACATCTAGTTGGTAGAGACCAGGAGTGCTATTAACTATTTTACAGTGCACAGGACAGCCTCTAAAACAAAGAATTTTCCAGCCCCAAATATCAGCAAGGTTGAAAACTTTTTACGATGGTATCAACAGTAGGATAAAACTTTTTAATAAAAAAAAATCTATATATGGGAGAAAATAATGTGAATACTATTCAATCGTATACAAATATACATACATACACACTTTTACATTTAAAAAAAATTGAAGGACAATTTATAAATTAAAAAAAATAAAAGTTTAGATTGGAGGAAAGACTAAGATGGAGATAAGGATAAAACTAGACTTCTCTGAATAGTTCTTTATTTCATTTAAATGTAAAAAGAGCAGTCTCCCAAAAATTGAAATAAAAATTCAAAATCAAAGTGTTGTTTAGTATTTTAGATTTTACTTATCAAAAATAATTTATCTAGAAAGAGTGTATCTAATGGATTAGTAGAAAATAGAGAAACCACTGGGTACCATGGTCAAGGAGAGTGTGTTATTCTGTGTTATTGTTTCTATGAAGATTGAATCCAAGTGAAGAAGTTAAAGAGACTATTGATGCTGTAAAGGAAAATGAAGTTGATAGAGCTGAGATTCAGAGAAATAGGGAGTGAATAGGATCAAGAAAGATGGTAACTTTGGAAAGGAGGAGGAAGTATGTTTCTTTATGTTATAGTGAGACAAAGAGAATACTATTTTGAGATGGAGAGACTGGGAATTGAGTAATCATTCTTGTCAGATGAACTTGATTTTTTAGCTAATTTATTGAAAGTGAAGAGTTGGGTTTAAGGAATATGAAACGTATAAAAACAGTGCATCCAGGGATATTTTATAAGTTAATTAGAAAAAAAAAAAAAAACAAAGTTCTGAAAATTTTTTTAAATAAACTATAAGGAGATTAGAATAGTATCAATATGTATCTCTCAGAGCCAATGTAGAACATCTACTTAAATTAACTTTCTAAAAGAGAAAAGTGGAAGTCAGAAGACATTAAATTGCTTTATCTTTCACACTATTACAATTATATGATTAACATCAACCTCTCCAACTTCCTTTCTATTTATTTAAAAAACAGTTGATCCAATATATACTTATATGAAACAAACCCAAGAAATATGAATATATCAAATATATATTTGTATCTAGTACAATTACATAGCAATTGTGAAATAATGTATATATTTCTATGTGACAAAAATGAGCATATGTTACAGCATTTACACAAGTATTTCTTATAAAAAACAAAGTTGCAAGAGTTTATAGTAATTCTTCCCTGGTTTTTTTTTTTGAGTTCACCTTATCTGCTAAGATACAAATTAATAGAAATAATGGAGTGCTTGCAAAATTTTTTTCTAGAAATTTATCTT
>NW_011903950.1:0-2121 GCF_000151845.1 Pteropus vampyrus | reverse complement strand
GGATAATTTACTTAAGTTATAACCAACTAATTAGTTACTTTAAAAATTATCTGTCTAATTCTGTAGTCCCAGTTTTACCACGAGGTTCATTAGGGCAAAATATGTCTTTTTTGTTCACTACTGTATCCCACTGAAAAAACAGCATCTAGCAAGTAGAAAGTGCTGCAAAAATTAGCTAAATTAACACAGCAAGTCATTTTCAAGTGATGAAAGTACAATAATTAGATACTGTTTATTACTGGAAATTTAAGATAGATTTATCCTGGTTCTTTTCTCCCTAATCTCTGTATTGATGAATGTTCTATAGGAACAAACCTATAAAGCAGTTAGTACAAAAGAATAAGTTGGGTGATCTATTAAGATGAACATACGGCTTTAATCAAATACAGGTGACTTCTTTGAAATACTTAGTGCTCAGAGAAAGCATTGTTTGAGAATGAAGCAGGTAAAATGTCTTCTATCAATGAAAAGGATATCGAGTGTTCATAGAAAATAATGGGTGGATGTCTTCCTCAGAGAAAAAAAATAAGTGATAAGCTTGGCATTCCAGATTTGAGATTTTCACAGGGGCTGAACTTGTCAGGCGGGATATGTATATTCAGAAGAACGTTCATGTTATTGTTCAATCTACCTTAAACATAGAGCCATTTTTCATTCTGTTTCTGACCTACATACATAGAGAGTTTATGTTTCCATGTCAGTCTTTCAGGCTGTCATTTATCAGCATGTCAAATATGGGGGGAAATCTAAAGAGACTGACATAATGGTCATTAGATTTCTGTAGAAGAGGATATCTGAGTGTTCTTAAAATGCTCTGGCTTTTAACAAGAAACAAAACAGAGCATAAACAGCTACAACCAAGACAGAAGAGACCAGTAAGGTTGAGTGAGTTTAAATCTTGAAATACAACCTATGTCACTGGTAGAAATGGCTCAGTGGATTGGTAGTTTGCAGTACTAAATACTCCTAAATCTTTAAGGAGTATCTTGGTTCAGTGGCCTGATATAGTCTTATTAATTACACATGTCAGTGAGGACTCTTTTCTTCAATAAATTGTATGTTGTTCAGTATAGAAAAAATATTCAGATATTTTAAACTCTATAGAAAACTTATGGTATAAAATTGCAGTTACTACTTATTTTCCATCTTTAAGAATGATTTTAGGACTTTATATTTTTATAGAACAAATGTCGTGATTTTTATGGCATGGTGTGATCTAATGAAATTTCTCCCAATCTGTCAGTTTTACACACTTAAATTGGGTTTAATATATATACTCTGTGTGTGTATGTATGTCTGTATGTTTCTGGGAAATGACATAATCTATATTACACTACTTTTATAAGATAATACAAACCTGGGAAAAAAATCAGAGCATGTTAATGCAATAGGAAGGTAAGACTTTGGTTTTATGGTGGAAGGATAAGGACAAAAAGAGAGCAGTAAGGACAGAGTTCTACGTTTATAGAAGGCACCTGAGCTAGGAATGCAAATGTGCAAAAGAACATAACCAGCCAGAAGGGCCTCAGGCCTTGATTACGGCTTCCCCTAATGACTATAATGCATTGGTTATACACCAAGTCTCTGGTGTGGGGGAGCGGCTTTCTCCCACGATGCCTGTCAGGTAAAGCCCTTGTAATTGCCTGTGTTTGGGCTTGCAAAGTTATACATAGGTTTTTGGCCAGGGACCAAGCACACCTCACTGCCTTTCTATGAAGATAGGAACATCAAATACCTGAAATCTAATGGTATCCTTTCTCTCAAGACAGTTCTACACTAAGAAAATGGAGAAAGAGAAAAGAGCAAGTAGAAGAATAGATACATTTATCTGAGTGGGTTATAAGCCTCTTTTAAGTATTGCTGAGTAGATACATTTATCTGCCTATAAGCCTCTTTTAAGTATTGCTTAGTAGAAAAAAAAAAGTAGATAATAAAAACTATGGATAGTTTGTTATGTGCAGGAAATATTGTAGAACAATTTTTATACGTTTTTAATGTCATGATATGGCAGCGTTTTTACCAGGTTTTTAAAAATATTCCATTTGTTGATTAAGAATTGTTGGAGGTGCTTCAATTTTAACATTTACTCCTGATATAACTGAAAAGGCAGCGATTAGGCAG
>NW_011903949.1:0-1159 GCF_000151845.1 Pteropus vampyrus | reverse complement strand
GATGCCAAGCTTGCTTCACTCATATCTTACTGTTTCAATTTGTTAAAAAAAAAAAAAAAAAACCCTCTCTCTTTCTCTCCCCTCTCTCTCTCCCTCACTATTGTTCTTTCTCCCTCTCTCTCTCTTTCCCTCTCCCCTTATGAATAATCAAGTTTTCCTACATGATGATAGACATTCTAATACATTCTTGTTATATACATACAAATATACATACAAGTATATATGTAAGTATGTGTGTAAAAACATATATACTTTATCATACTTTGACTTCAAACAAAGAAGAAATAATTATCTAATTTAGATTTGTGTCAGTGTAATACACCATTCTCAAGCACATATACTAAGTAAACCATGTAATATGATAGAATATGCCCTTATCGTTAAGAATCTTATTGTTCATCGATAAGGTAATTGTAATAGTAGAGCTATGTTCAATGTGGTATAGAAACATAGAATGGGGAGTGGCTTTTTGGTGACCTGTATCATGATAGTTTTAGAAGATTGGATTCATTAGATACATTTTATCGCGGAATAATTGTACCACTTCCCTTTTTTTAATATGTTGCATGGATAAGACAATTTAGAACAGATGTCATATAATCTATTATTTTGTCCCTAAGATAACACAGAATAAGTAAAACTCCAAAGGTGCTATTTAAATGGTTCTGAATGAGTACTTATAATCTAACATTTTTAAGTACCAAAACGCTGCATTTTCATGTATTAAAAATGAACTAAAAGTTCATTTTAGAGAGTATAATTTCTTTATTCTACAAATGAGGGAACTGATAACAAGTAAATGAAATGAATTTACCAAGACTACAAATTCAAAGAGACATCAAAGTAAGGTATTATAAAAAAAATGCAATCTCTTTTGTCTACATGGAAGTAATGGTTCTAAGTAAAGCTATATTGAAATGTGATTCAACAAAGTTTATCTGAATATCATTAGCATCTTAATTTATAATTTTAATTAACTAATTAAATGTATGTATTATAGTCATCTATTTCCATCACTATTTGTCTGCTTCTTGCATAGCTCTCCTGTGAGTGGTCACATTTGTTTTGTGTGAAATTTAGATCTATGAATATTAAAAGAGTAAAATCATTAAGTCCATATATAATGTGTGTTAACTATCACAGCAGCAGTCATTGTACT
>NW_011903948.1:0-1195 GCF_000151845.1 Pteropus vampyrus | reverse complement strand
AATTTTTATGATATTACACATTAATCTAAATGATTTCTCCTTTAATTTAAAAAACTTCAATACCAACTGCCACATTTAATAAAATAAATTATGTACTTTCAAGTAAAGATCACTCTGCTCTTAAAAATTTTATTCACTTCATGTATTTAAGGACAAATTAAATCGAAAGTATTTTTTCTACCCATTACAAAAGCAAACTTTAAAATATTTTATAATGCTGAAATCTATTATGAAATATATAATCTAAATAGGTCATTTCTTTTGAAAACCATATGTTTACCATACATTGTGCTATGTAATTTATCTGTAGCATATTATTTATTCTACACTGTGACCTTAAGAATTTCGCGCAAATGTTAATCTTATTTAGCAATTCTTCTGCATTGGGTTGTCTATTGTAGTTTTTGAAAAATCAGAGTTTTATACTCTGCACCCACAGTTTCAGAATTCATAGCTCTTGGATAGAGTCATGGAGATTGGCTTTTTAAGTATTCTAATTGATTCTGATGCAGGTGATCATCTGGTCACGCTTTAAAAATTACAGCTAATATAAAACTCACTTGGAGGTGTGGTTTTGTTGAAAAATAGCAACAATTTTATGAATTTTACAAACTTTATTAAAAATAGAAAAATAATAATGTTGAATTGAAAGAGCCAAGGACTGGCAGATAGGAGATGGAATAGAATTACTGACCCATCACTTATTAATTGTGCCTTATTAATTTATTTACATAATTTAAAAATACCATTTATAAATTTTAGAAAATATTTCCGATGCATTACTAGCAACATAGGGAAATTGAGAAGTATCTTTTCTCATCCTGGCCAACAACTAATAAGAAAATGGGAACTTTAGTCTGACAACTAAAAAGAAATGAATTCTATTAACTTAAGAGAGACTGAACATAAATAAATCTCCAGTTGAGTCTCTGATGAAACTATCTGAGAACAACACTTGGACTGCAGTCTGGTGAGCAGACACAGCTAAGCCATTTTCAGACTCCTGATCCACAGAAACTGTGAAATAATACATGGGTATTGTATAAAGCTGCTCATTTTGTGGTGGTTTTCATGCAGTGTAGGAGACTCATATACAAATCAATAGTTTTGTCTCTTTTTCTATTCTGTTCTCCAATAGGTTGGCTTAGTGATCAACAACTTTAGGATTACATAGTCTGTGAAGTTTCAGAACACG
>NW_011903947.1:0-2250 GCF_000151845.1 Pteropus vampyrus | reverse complement strand
GTTGTATTTTTATCTAGCAACAGATATTTGTATACTTAAAATCTCAAAATAGCAAACTCCGTGCAAATCGTGAGGCACTTACGTCAAAATCTAGTGCACGATTTTAATATAGTTTAGTTCGGTTTAAAATTTGCAAAAGAATACCAGCTGAGCGTCCTGAGGGGAGTGTGTATTGAAAGGGCGGTAGGAAAGTGTGGAAGGAAAAGATCAAAGTGTAAGGGCCTAATGTGAATAAGAACAAATTTTAAAAAACGACCAGGAATCAAAATCCTTGACTCAATCACTCTAGCATAAAACAGAAATCCCAAGCTGTGTAGCGAAATAATCTTTGAAGGGTCTGGTCACTCAAAGGAAATGAATTTTGCTTCTGTTTTGCTGTTAATTAATGAAAACGGCCCCTGGAAATTCCTTCACATCTTTCCCACAAGCCTGTAATAAGCAGTGTTACAAAGGGAGCTTTTGGATTGGCGGTCAGATTAGCCCCTGGCTGCCACGGAACAACCTGAGCATCAGCAACACAGAAGAGATGGGACAAAGAGATATTTAGGTGTAAAGAGGGCGCCCACACACACTTTGGTGAATAACCTTGATTTAGGAGAAAGAAAAAGAATGAAACAGAAGGGAAAACTTGAAATAGTGTTCTCGAATCTATTTTTGTGTTTTCAGTTCTGCATTTCCTGTCTTTGTCTTTATAGCTCATGGCTTGGCAGGTAGCTTAAAAAGAAAAAGTGCACCTGAACTTTCCCTCTGTTTTTTCCCTTGCCTTTTTTTTCTGGAAGCATAGACTTGTCATTCTGAGAAGACATGCAATGGAACTGATGTGACAATAAGCAAATGCTGATCTTGGAGTCATCCCAGGCTCCTCTCTCACACCCACATTCTATCCATTAGCCAATCTGTTGTCTCTACTTTCAAAATATTTCAGAATCTGACACCACTGTCTCCTCCACCTCCGCCATCCCACATACACCTCAACCAGCATCAGGTCTGGCAGGAAAAATTCTGCTGGCTCCTAACTAGTTTCTCCTTCCACCTTTACTTCAGGTTGGTCGCATTTTTAGTAATCAGTCTAGCGAATCATGCCACTCATTTGTGCAAAATCCTGCAGTGGCTCCCTAGGTCAAAGTGAAAGTCAAAGTCTTCACAGTGAATTATAAGATTCTATCCAATGAGGCTCAGCTAGATCACCTTGCCTCGCCCCCTTGCCTCACTCTCCCTTTGCTGTTTCTGGAAAACACTGTGCACTGTCCCACCTCAGGGCCATGGCATTTGCCAGTCCCTGTACCTGGAATGTTCTTCCTTCAGAGGGCTCACTCAACTCCTTCAAGTATTTGTTCAGATGCCACTTCATCGAGGCTTCTCTGAGCAGCCTATTAAAATTTGCAGCTTCTCTCTCAGCATATCCTATCACCAGTTTATTTTCTCTAAAGCATTTTCCACCATCTCATGCACTACATCATTTTTATTCTTGATTATCTGTTGCTTTCCATCAGGAGCTAAGTTCCATGAGGGTAAGGGATTACCATCAGTTTTGTTTACTGCTGTATCCCTAAAACCCAAGAGGGTTCAACAAATTCTGTTTGTGGTTTCTGTGTAAATATGAGGTTATAACCCTTTAACATGCTTCTTGTTGGCTAATGACCCAGCCCATGGGCCCAGAGAGACTGAGAGTCCACATGGCCCCCGGAACTTTCTGGAGGTAAATAAGAGGAAGTGGGGTGGACTAGCTGTTCACACTTTAGAGGTGGGAGACGGAGGGGCACGTCAGTTGTTCTCCCTCTGCTCGTTGCCAGGGCTGACAGGGTGAGCACCGAAAGGAGTCTCTGTGATAGAAGAGGAGGTTCTGTGAGCACAGCAGAGAGCGGAGCAGGGAAAGCTGGCCTTGAGTCCTCCTTTACTGAGATGCTTCTCAACTGTCAAGGCCTAACTAAAGGCCCCACCTGCAGCTTTCTCTACCACTATCCACACCTCTCCTTTGTAAGTGGAAATCCATGATTCTCATGGCACTTGGATTGTACTCGTCGCAGTCTGTGGCTCACATGTCTGATCTCCCCACCAGAGGGCAGGCTTCTCTGGGAAGGGACCTTCTCTCTGCCATTTTTGATTCGCTCAAGAAGTATCTTGGAATAATGCCAGGCACCTCATATGCACTCACTGGACTGCAGTGATGCTCTCCCTATATCAACTCCCCTGGGAAGTCTGAGCTTTCCTTTCATGTCAGTACAAGGCACAAACCATCTTCCGCTGCAC
>NW_011903946.1:0-2071 GCF_000151845.1 Pteropus vampyrus | reverse complement strand
TTTTTTTTGCTGTTCTAATTTTAATGTGGTCATGGGAAGAGGCAAGCACAGCATTTACTGACTCTACCATCTTGCCTGGAACTCTATTCACTTTTCTCTTTTACATATGACGAAACCAAAGCGAAGAAAAGAAAAATAGTTTACATAAAGACAGACAGCTAAGAAGAGCAAAACTAAGATTTTTAACCCAGATCTGTCTGAGCCCAGAAGACTTAAATGTGATTTTTAATTAATAAGCTATAGAAAAGGGAAATCTGGGTTGGATTAAAGAGGCTTCTTGTGAGAAATTATTTGCTATAGAAATTTATCTTTGCAGCACTGGTTCTCGAAGTTAACACAGAACCAAGCTAATGGGGAGTTGACTGTTTGCATGATATTATTTGAGGAATTTAAGAAAAGACTCCTTTTCTGAAAGAAGTCCTCATCCTGGGCCTGAGAGTGATTCGAGAGTCACTTATTTGAATGATGGAATTGTGGCCCTTTGGTAATCAGGAAAGAAGATTGCTGTTGATGACTAAGGAAAGGACATTTCCCAGACATGGCCTATCTGGGAGAAATGCTAAATACGGGTGGGATAATATCATGGATTATTAATAACTGAGGAAGAGGAATTTAAAAGGTAGGTGAGAGATTTGAACATAAACTATTGACCATAATTTCACAAAGAAGTTGCTTCTCAGTCAGAGTTTATAGAAGGACAGATTTCTTTTGCATTTGCATTTGGTTTTGTTGACATACAATATAATTCACTTTTTTTTAGGTTATAATTCTGACAGATGCATATAGTAATGTAAACACTGCTGTGATCAAGATACAGACAGTTCTATCATCCCATAAAGTTCTCAGTAACCCTTTGTAATCAAAGCCCATCACTCACCCCTGCTCCTGGCATTGATATGTTCTCCATCACTATATGTTTTCCCTCACTGTAGATTTTTTTTCCCTGGATGTCACGTAAATTAAGTTGAGCATGTCATATAAATTAAGTATGTAGCCTTTGTGTTTGGCTTTTTCACTTATCATAACATATTTGAGATACATTCATTATTTTTTGTTCCTTTTCAATGCTGAGTTGTATATTTTTGAGGAAATATGCCATAGTGTCTTTATCTGGCCTCCATTTGAGAGAAATGTGGGCTGTTTCCAGTCACTGGTGATTATGAATAAAGCTTCTCTAAATATTCACATTCTGAAGTTTGTGTGAACTTGAGGTACTATTTCATTCGGTTATATATCAAGGAATAGAACTGTTGGGTTGTGTGATAATGGTTTGGTTAATTTTATTAGAAAATGAAAAATTATTTTCCAAAGTGGTTGTATAACATTGCATTCCCTCAAAAAATGTATGAGAGTTCCAGTTCCCCTGTATCCTCTCCAAAATGTGGTATTGCTTTTTTGCTTTTTTCCCCCCTCATTTAATTGGTTTGTAGTGGTAGTATCCCATTGTGGTTTGAATTTGTATTTCCCGAATGACTAATTTTGTTGACCCTCTTTTCATGTGTTTATTTATAATTCACATAAATTCTTTGGTAAAGTACCTGTTTAAAGCTTTGGCCCATTTAAAAATTGGGGTTGTTTTCAATTGAATTTTGAGAGATTTTTATATATTCTAGATAAAAGTTCTTTATTGGATATGTGATTTGCAAGTTTTATCTCAGTTCATGGCTTTTTTTTTTTTTTACCATATTTTCTTTCATAGAGCAGCTCTTAGTTTTTTTTAATTAAAATTATTGGGGTGACATTGGTTAATAAAATCATTAGATTTCAAGTATACAATTCAATAATACATCATATGTGTATTGCATTGTATATTCACCACCCAAAGTTAATTTCCTTCCATAATTATATATTTGGCTCTACCCCTACCTTCCTCCTCCATCTCCCCTTTTCCCTCTGGTAACCACTAAACTTTTATCTATCTCCATGAGTCTGTTTGTTTGTCATGTTTATTTGTTGCTTTCAGTTTTATATCCCATATATAAGTGAAAACATATGGTTCTCAAGCAGCTCTTAATTTTTATAAAGTCCAATTATTGATTTTTTTTTTTTTATGGATTGTTTTTTTGATCTT
>NW_011903945.1:0-2040 GCF_000151845.1 Pteropus vampyrus | reverse complement strand
GTAACCTAGGGCTCCTTTTGAGATGGTGTGAAAAGAAGTCATTGCAAACCCTGGTTTGATGTATGTCTGCTTAACTTCCAAGAATGGTGCAACAAGAAGACCATTAGACCAAGAGGCTGAAAGCTAGTATTTTAATACCAGCTCTGCCATGAAGAAATAGTGTAATGTTTGTCAAATCATTTGGCTTCTCTGAGCCTGGGTTTCTTTATCTGTAAAATGAGAGAGTTGGCTAGATCTGAGAGGGCAAGTTGGTTTCCATAATAATTGATTGGCAGTGATTGCCCAGAGAAGTTTCTAAAGCTACACCATAACTCAATGAAATAATTATTGTGACTGTGATGTCTGCCATGAATACAAAATGAAGGGCTTCTTCAACACATATACTATGTATTTGCTATCCCTAGGCTACTGGTCTCTAAGACGGGTCTTCTCGAAAAATTAAATGTGCATGCAGATCACTTGGAAATCTTGGGGAAATGCACATCCTGATTTTATTGGTTTGGGTTCAGTCCTGGGATTCTGCATTCCTTGCAGGGTCTTAGGGGATACCAGTGATGCTGGTCCAAGTTATCTTTCTGGTCCAGTGATACTCTTAACTCAGCAAGTCACTAAGACTTATGTGGATGGCTGTAGGTACCTGGGAAAGAGAAAATGAAGTACAGAAATAATAGAGAAAAGAGCTACTTTTAAATTTTTGTAAGATTTATAACTTTGTGTCTTACATAGATATTTATTTCATTCTTTCCACAGGGACTAAATAAATATGGGGTGTTTATAAATAATTGGGTATGCACATGTAAATATCTGACCCAAGGAATATACAAAGTTCTAAGGAAACTAAGTAAGAGAATTGCTCTACCTGAGGAGGAAGAGGTCAATGAAAATTCCATAAAGAATGTGACATTTAAGTTGGGCACTGAAGGATGAATAGGAGTTCACCACTCCCTACCAAGTTCAGTATAGTTCTTAGAAGCACCTTCCTATCGAGTACAAAAAAAAAACAAAACATGCCATATATTTTTTTAATTTAACCATCAACTCTTAATTTCTCAGAAGCTGATGATAAAACCCTACAGATTTACCCAGATTCATCACTGCTTCTCTATTCTTTTCACAGACTCCTCACATAGGAAGCACCATATCCAAAAGGGAAATCAGGAGGTTACACTACTTGGCTTTGATCTGAAATAGTATTTAAAAAGAGTTCTGGACCATTTCATCTTTTTATCCCTGATTTCTAAATATGATGAATCAAAGATCTGGTACTTTGATGCAACCAGAAAATATAGCTAAAAGGTTTCAGTAAAACTTAGTTGATTGAGGGGAGTAATAAATAAGCAAAGGACACCAGCCAGAGATGCAATCTCAAGTGTGGACTAAGTCAGACCTGATTTAGGATGCCAGCTTTCCCACTTACTAGCTGTGTAATCCTGGTAAGTTGTTTAAACTCTCTGATCTTCAATTTTCCATCTGTTAAGTGTAGAATAATTAACTTCAAAGAATTGCTGTGTTAGAGAGAACATGTGAAAAGTTCCTAATTTTTGGTGATCCTAAGCACAGCACCCATATCAAGTGGCCCTGATCCCAATGGTCTCTCAGTTTTCAACACTTTAAGACTAAAGACAGGCAGTTCTGTGTACAGAAAGAAAGAGTGAGTTTATAATCAAGATACTTGGGTTGAAATCTCATCTCTGCACCCTTTTCTCCATTGGCCTTAGACCAAAGACTTCCCTCCACAAGCCTCAGCTTCCTCAGCTGTAAAAATGGTCTGAAAATAATTGTTGCTCTACATCTGTGGTTCTCAACTGGGGACAATTTTGCCTCGTAGGTAGGGGTTCAAGATTTAGCAAATAAAAAGACATGATACCCAGTTAAGTTTGAATTTCAGAAAAACTACTAGTAATTTTTTAGTATTAGTATGTCACGGGTAATATTTAGGACACAATTGTCCCATACAATATCTGAAATATTCTTAGGCTAAAAAATAATTTGTTATCTTAAATTAAAATTTAACCAGACTTTCTGTAATTTATCTAGCAA
>NW_011903944.1:0-1291 GCF_000151845.1 Pteropus vampyrus | reverse complement strand
GATTTGTTTAATAGAAGCTTAGAGCTTCTCAGCACTTACAGGTGCTGACGGGGGCATCACAATATTGTGAAATTAAGCAGCAAAGCCGACTTCATTACCAGTTTACCTGGCGAGGAGGCAGCTGCCTTAGTTAGCACCGATGGTTGGGTATGACAGAGCTAAAATTGAACTTGGCAATTACCGCTCGTGAGCGGTTCTCGGTGCTGTGAAAGGAAGGTTCCATGGAAATCAACCCTGGTAATCACAGGGTTTAAAATTAGTCAGTTACTATTAAGGTTGCTCTGTCAGCATTTGCTTCAGGGTGATGCAGGGAAGCGGGGTGGAAACTTGGGTTTTGACTGTCTTGAGTTTCTTTGTGTTCACCTGCACCAACTTTTTAATTGATTTTTTTTAAGTTAGTTCCAGGACGAAGGTTTGAGATGTCCGTGTTAATGTCATGGGCAGGGTGGCCGTTTGAATGCTGGCTCCTTTAAAAGTCCTTTTCTTTTTATTTGCATGAACTCGCACCTCTTTCTCAGCTTTCCAAACACCTTCCTGTCTCCCCTTGGGGTGTTCACATGAAGAACCCAGCTTTTGGTTAACTCCTCCTTGTTCCAGAGGAAGGAATGATGTACATTATTGAAGGTTTCTGAGCCTTCTGTGGAATTATTTTCATTAAGCCTTGGCAAGAAAATTTCAACAACCCAAGAATATTGTCCCCATTTTACAGATAAAGACGGTGAGGGGCTGGTGTGCACTTGGCTGCTGGTGCAGAGAGAGTCAGACAAAAGGCAATGATTGTACAGATTCGATTCTAAGTTGGCCTTGGGTGTATGCACTGACCCTTGAGAATGAGAAGATGGAAACTCAAGTCAACTCATTGTTTTGAGCCTCAGTTTCCTCATCTGTAAAATGGGATCTTGTGCCAGAAAGGTTTGAGGATTGCATGAGATAATCCAAGCACAGTAGAACCTCAGCACAGGTGCCTGTTGTTATTAACCGTGATATTTATTGTCCACCTACTTTGTGCCAGGCATAGGACCAGACCAGACCAGACCCTCTACATAGGTGATGGCTGCTTTTTTTTTTTTTCACTTTTTAAAATCAGACTTTATTCTTTGGGCATTTTTCTGGCCTTCTATAGTTTTGACATATAAGTTATTCGCGATACATCTTTCTAAACACTTATCTGAATATAGACAGACTTATACAAATGCAAAACCCCAAGAGTTACAATATTGGAGTCTTAAGTAAATGCAGGCTCAGAGAGGGTGTCACTTTGTCCAGGTCCTCTCAGCAAGTATGGGGGAGG
>NW_011903943.1:0-1152 GCF_000151845.1 Pteropus vampyrus | reverse complement strand
TATTTATATATTAAGGAGTTGGCTCACAGAGTTACGAAGATTGAGTAGTACAGACCCAGGAGAGCTAATGATATAGTTCCAGTCAAATCTAAGACCTGAGAATCAGGAGAGCTGATGGTGTAGGTTCTGGTCAGAGTCTGAGTTCGAAGATAAGAGAAGTCCAGTGTCACAGCTCAGGGATAATCAGGCAGAGAGATTCTTACTCATCCTTTTATTCTATTTAGGCTGGGTTGAATGAAGTTCACCCATATTGGGGAGGTCAATCTGCTTTTCTTAGTTTACTGATCCAAACATTAATCTCATCCAGAAACACCCTCATAGACACACCCAGAAATAATGTTTAGCTAAGTGTTTGGGCACGCTGTGGTTCAGTCAAGTTGACACATAAAATTAACCATCACAGGACTGGAAGTTTCAACTATATTAGAAAAAGTTTCTTTAAAATTATTTACTTCATGAAATAACTGCACCTGGTTGTTCTCCCCACCCCCTGAATTCTTAGAAATCATAGTACTAAAAATATACTGAAATAAATGTTGAGATACTCTCAGATAATAGAAACAGAATGCCTCAGGGGAAGTGCATATAATAACATGAGTGTTTATGGAAGTAAGGTGATTAAATAAAAATTAGAGATGGATATGGGTGAGATGTAAATTTTTGGTAAAAATGTAAAGTAGAAAAAATTATGTGAAAATTAAAATAACTCCAGTTAAGCAAAGGTTTTTGGAAAATTATGAACCTCAGAGGTGGAGCTAGGAATCCTTGAGGTGTGAGACCTTGGCCTCTTCAGTCATGCTTGTTCAGACAGATAGCCATCATCTTTTACTTTTATCTTCTTAGACTAAGGAGGAGAAATGCATATTCCTCTGTTGCCATGGCTTGGTATTGTGGGAAGAGTCCTGGGAGAGAAATCAAAACATCCTTAAGCAAGGCCTGGTGTTTCTACTCAAAAGTTTTTCTTTCATTGCGCTCAGAAATTCTTTTAATCTCTTTGTATCTCAAATCCTCATCTATAAAATGGCAATAAATTAAAAGCTGCCAACCTGACAAGCCATACAAAGATAAGGTAATAGTGCTCTTTATTTTCTTTATTATCGACTTTTTTCTTGTTGTTTTACCTTAAACTTTATTCAGTTTTATACTACCTTT
>NW_011903942.1:0-2059 GCF_000151845.1 Pteropus vampyrus | reverse complement strand
CTTTGCACCTCAATAACATCTTTAGGTCACGGGTCCTGAAGTATTTACAAACATGAACCATTCCTCCAGAACTTTATGAATCAGCCCACATTGTAGACTGGCAATCTTCAGAGAGACTTAGCAATAGCCTGTCCCACTGCATTGCAAGTCACTTGTAGAGGCAGAAATAAATCCCAAGACCTTTGTACTCAGCTCAAAACATGATTTGACATTTCTGCCCTCATTTTGAATCACTGGTTTTCAAATACTAGATGTGACGTAAAAGATAGGAAATTTGTGAAAGTAAAATGTTGAAGCTGAAAACAAAAACAAATATATAAATAACTACTGCAACTATTTAAAAAATGTTCGAACTCTTCGCATTCAAAAATATTACTTTAGGGTTAATGTGTTCTCAAATCCCCAGTATGAGCATTTTTTTCCTTATCGATACAGGAAACCCATTTTTTATGTCTCTCTTATACTTAAAATTTTCTTTCAAAAAGAAAAAAAACTCAAATTAATGATAACCTTGGATGTTTCTTTTCCAGAAACTCACTAAAGAAACTTCCAGAAAATAAAATGGCACCTATTCACCAAAATAAATGTCTAGGAGTCCATGTACCAAATCATGTGCTCTCCCTCCTCCCAAAGAGTTCTTTACATCCTCAAAACTAACAGTTTACTTAATTTTAATACTAAGGAGTCTAGCTATGAATGTCCTGTTTTATAGCAGATTGGAATCAACAAATTGGAAGGAAATTAGTAGGTGACTAGGGGCAGGTAAGCATAAATTAATTGTAAGCAAACCTCTCTTTTGCAAAATAAAAGAAAATACACACACAAAAAGTAAAGCCCTTTTCCAAATGTTTTTATTTTGCTAACAAATGTTTTTAAAACTGTACTGGTTATCTATTATTGCATAACAAATTACACTAAAATTTAGCAGCTAAAACAACACACTTTTATCCTATAGTTTCTGTGCATGGAAAATCCAGGCACAGTTTAGTAGGCCTTCTGTTTAAGGGTCTCACAAGATTTAAATCAATATTCACTGAGCAAGATCTGCTTCCAAACTCACTCAATGGTTATTGAGAGGATTCAATACCTCTCAGTCTGTGGAACTGAGGAATTTCATTCCTCACTGGTTGTTGGACTGAGGCTGCCCTCATTCCTTGCCATGTGGACTTCTCTGCATCAGCCGAGATTCTTCAGAGAAACAGAGCCAATAGGATTTATATACATATAAAGAGTGAGACTTATTTTAAGGAATTGGCTCATGCCATTGTGGGCTGGCTGGCAAGTCAAAAATCTGCAGAGCAGGCCAGCAGGCTAGAGACCCTAGGAACAGTTGACATTACAGCTCTGTCTGAAGGCTATCTGCTAGTAAAGTTCCCTCTTTCTCAGGGGACCTTAGTCTTTCCTCTCAAGGCCTTCAACTGACTGGATGGGGCCCACTCACATTATAAAGGATTATCTGTTTTACAGAAAGTCTACTGATTTAAATGTTAATCACATCTGAAAAATATCTTCGCAGCAACATCTAGATGGTGTTTGACCAAATAACTGAGCACTATAGCCTCGCCAAGTTGACATATAAAATTGACCATCACACTTTCCAATATGACAGTTTGCTTCATCAAAGCCTAGAAGTCAAGAAGTCAACAGAGAATCTGCTGGCAATTTGGGAGTCAGTCTTTATAAAATAATCACAAAATTATTCTATTAGTTAGAAATAAGTTGCTAGGTCCAACCCATACTCAAAAGGAAAGAATCCTACAATGGCACAAATACCAGGAGACTGGGAAAATTGGAGGACTAAGATGTCTTCCAATGATAATTGGAAGACATCTTAGTCCTCCAATTAGTATGCCTACCATATTAATCCAATTTAAAAACTCTTATTTGTAAACTTCGTATTAATAGCTTTTATCTTATTCAAAAATTAATGTTTATTTAAAATTTAGAAAACACAGAAACCAACTAAAATTCCACAATTTATACAGAACACTTTTAATATTCCTTCTTTGTTATTTTTTCAGGGAGTTGAGATTATACTGTAAAAATTAATATTAATCAT
>NW_011903941.1:0-2254 GCF_000151845.1 Pteropus vampyrus | reverse complement strand
TCACTGACAAGTATTTAATGTAAATGTTTCCAGGTCAATACTACCCAGCATTTCGGTGGTTCCTTAGTATTTCTTTAAGTGGATGTATCATAATCTCTTTAATACTCCTCTGTTGTTAGACCCTCGGTTTATAGAAAACTACTAAAAACAAAAAACAAAAAACAAAAAACACTGCAGTGAGCATCCTTTTACATACACCATTGTGCACTCGGCTAGTTATTTCTTTAGGACAAATTCTTAAAGGAGGAACTGAAGCGTCAACAGGCATGCACCTTTTTCAAGCTTTGGTCCGTGATGCCAAACTGTCCCCAACATGGCTGCTCGCTCAGAAAGTGAAAGGCCTTGGGAGGAAAAGTTCTCAGAACAGATGGGCGCTGGGCTGGGAGCTGAAGGGTGTTTAAGCAGAGAAGGCCGGTGCGCAGCACGGTGATCAGCACCTTTAACTTTGGCAGCAAGCCTGGCTCGCGCCTCACAAACTGTGTGGTCCTGGGCGGGTTGCTTAGCCCCTCCGAGCCCCTCTCTCTCTTCGCCTGTAAATGACGATGAACCTACCTTTCGTGACTGTAAGATTTAGAGAAAATGGATATGGAACCCTTCAGTAGGTGTGCAGTACATATTTCTTGAATGGATGGAATGAACTAATGGTTGGATGGATGGAGAGATGACGTCTTAAAAAAAGTAGGAAAGGAGGAGTGAGGGCAGCAGGATGAAAGTCGAAGGAAGCACAGTGGTTGGAAGGTTGGTGGACTGGCTTGTCCGGAGGTGGCTGGTCCCCAGAGAGAGACCGAGGAGGAAGGAGAGAGAAGGGTGCTCCGGGCTGAACACAAACTCTCTCCGTCCCAATTAGTTTCTTCTCTGCCTCTCTGAATGGCTCACCTGGTGGCTGGTGGGCAGCTTGTCCCTGTTTCACAATGATGTCCTAAGGCCTGTATAGGACATGATCCTCCCAGAGGCAGAATCCCCAGTCCCGGCCTGGGCCCAGCTTCGGCAGGGGGATGCCGGTCAGGCCTCTTACCTTGACGAGCTTGCCACGATCCAGTGAAGGGGCCCACGCTGCCCGCCAGCTCACATTTCTGAGCCCATGGGCCGTTGTCTCCTAGAAACCAAAAGAAGCAACATGTAACAGTAAACAGGCTGGTGGACACGTTCACTAGTTCTCTCTCTCTCTCCCCACATCCCAGGCACGGCAGGGGACTGCATAGGAGAGGGACTTTGTGAAAACAAATGCGACTCTACCCTTGAAGAGCCACCCTTCAGATGAGGCTCTGCTGGGCTCTCAGAGACATGGGCTTCCCCTCCCCCAGCTTAGCCCCGTCTGGAGGCTCCTGCCTTACCCACTTGGAAGTGTGGGGTTAGCACTTCCATCACTGCTACTATTTATTGAGCACCAAAGATGTGCCCAGTACTTCACATCCATCATCTCGTGGTCCTCCGACATGCTATTGGATGAGATTCTATTGTTAGCTTAATTTTGTGGATGAAGAAACAGAGGTTTAGAGAGATTGACCTTCCCGACAGCAGCACATAGCTACAAAGCCATGTCTCTACGCACCCCAAAGGCAGTGCTTTTAACCACTGCCCTTGTCCAGACAGGGACCTGCCCCCTCATACCACCCCGCCCCCCCGCCCCCAGCCACAATGCCTGTGTGGGCCCTCTAAATGGCTCACTAGTTCAGCTCCACTCAGCTAAAAGATGTGGCCTGGTGACCGGTGGCAACTGATGTCTTTGGGCCTGGGAGGATGGTAAAGAGGGAGTCTCAGAACAGCTCGAGGACTACACGGGCTCGCAGCGTCGAAGTCATTCATTAACAATTAAGAGCAATACCCAGATGGCCCTAACCAGCACATGAGGGGCCAGCAGGGTACCTGCTCTCTCTGGGCAAACCTTTCCAGGGCCTCAGCCTTGGAGGCCCCAATGGACAGGTACTCAGCATTCAAGCCAACAAACACCAGTAGGGCCCTAAGTTCAAAGCAAGCCCCCCACCCCATTAAAGAGGATCACTTGATGAGCCTCTGTTCTCCAGGGGCCACGTGCAGGGTTATCCATTAGATCTCTGTTAGGCTGGCTGGTTTTGACTACTTTACCTATAAACCAGAGGAATGTGTTTTCCTTGGCTGTGCAGTCAACTTTGTCTTTGATTTGACCCACCAGGCTGTCCATCTCCCGGAGGCCTGCAGCATATGGCGTGCGGCCCCGCAAGTCTGCTGATAACGGGGTCCCGGTTAAAGGCACGTGCATGTGGGCCAGGCCCAC
>NW_011903940.1:0-2448 GCF_000151845.1 Pteropus vampyrus | reverse complement strand
GAAATATATGACAATGGTCCCATTATGGGGTCCCATTATAATGGAGCTGAAAATTCCTATCACCTAGTCATGTCGATTGTAGCCATAGTAACACTGTCATGCAACACATTACTTACGTATTTGTGTTGATGCCAGTGTAAACAAATCTACAGTGCTGCCAATCGTATAAAATTATAGCACATACAATTATGTATAGTATATAATACTTGATAATGATAACAAGTGATTTTGTTGCTAGTTTATATATTTACTATACTATTTATCATTATTTTAGAGTATAGTCTTTTTACTTACTAAAAAAAGTTTGCTGTAAACAGTATGCTGTGTTACACTGGCAGCAGCCTTATACATCTGGTGTTTACCACATCTCTTGATTGCATTATTTTCTCTTGCGCTTGATTTAATCTCATGTTGCTTTGTATAGTAACATGCTATACAGGCTTGTAACTTAGTAGCAATAGGCTATACCATATAGCCTCTGTGTGTAGTAAGCTGTACCATTTAGATTGCTGTAAGTATACTCTCTGATGTTCACATGATGAAATCTCTTTGTGAAATGATCACTGTAACTTAGTATATCAAGTGACATTGAAATTTCCTGGCATAAACAGCATGACCATAATTCACAATATGAAATTATAGAGGTGAAAATTCTCCAAAGAATATCCTGCCCCCACCTGTGGAATATTTTTATTTAATAATTTGTACAATATTCTTATGTAAATTAATTGTAAAACTTTTATTCTTAAATACTAACTCAGTTGTTTCTTAGAGACTTACCTTAAAACTATACTGTTATGTGAAATTGCAATTTCTCATTGAATAAAATTTAAATAAGTACAGATTTTGTATCCATTAAACACTGGGGCCATGAGGATTTTCAGGATGCAAACTTTCATTAAAGTATAAAGAATTATGTAGAGAACTATAGCTACTTTCAAAATAGCCAAAATATAAAATATAATTGTTGACATAAGAAGGTAAACTATTTTTTTGTTTTCATAAAAAGCAAGATGGTATTTTAGTAAATATTTTGAAGCGATATCAATGCATTCCGAAGAGAGTAATGCTAATGCAGCTGATTTAAATCTCAGTTGAGGACTGAAACAAATTATTTTTCTTGCCTCAGATACTAGTCAACAGGTCATTTTTATTAATTGATCTACTATCTCTTAGTACTTCTTTTGACTGAAATGATCTACAATCATCATATCTGATATACAAAGACAAACATTTTATGGAGCTATTTTATTAAGGGTGCTTTTTGGTTTTTGTTTCAAAAGAAAATCTAGATAACACGAGCTTTATGAAATTTGAAATTTTAATAATTAGTTATAATTCTATTTATATCTTATTTTATAATATTCAATCAAAATTAGTTTTTTCCCTTGAGAAGTCTTTTTTAAATTAAAAGTTATCTCATAGACTGGGAACTGAACAAATGCATGCATGAGAGGCAATTGTACATATACACCATTTATATTTTCTGTAATAGTCAAGGTTCTTAAGAAGCAAATATCATGTATACTTAGAAGAAATACTTCAAAGCTTTCAGTTGGAAAATTTTAAGTTCAAATACCGTATAAATAAGTTAAAAGCAATACAACAACAATTAGATTTCACAATATTGACACAATTGTTATTTCTTCTATAAGAATAGAGAAATATCATTGCTGGGTTTTGGCCATTCTCCATAACAAATATAGTATCACAAATATTTCACATCTATGTATGAATTTCTTGTTAGCAACCCTGTATATCCACTTTACTTCAAATTCAAGATCTGTGATAATATTGGAGAAAATAATGAAGTTCACATTTTCAGTAGGGGAATAAAATGATAGTGGTTCTCTATAATAGTGGTTTTCACAGTTCAACAAAAGACAGTGGTAATCTTTTTTTTTTTTTTTGTATTTAAAGGTAGTTATGGAATGGTAATATATTTTAAAAAACAATAAAAAGAAGTTTTGTACTGCCTGATTCCTCACTGGCACACCTTGATCTCAAAGAAACCTGGAGTTTACAAAGCAGTTTGAAAACCACTGTTCCAAAAAGTATTTGATTTTTTACTTGTTGTAGTAGAATTTTAATTAAGTTACTTCCTGCTTATTCTGCAAAGTAAATGATCTAAAAATACATGCAGTGTTGTCATAATTGGTAAGGGGAGATTTACTTCTGATTTCCCTAAAAGTATCATTGCGGTTTTCTAAAAAGTTTCCATCTTGCCCATCTCTGAATCTTTCTTTAAGTTTTTTCTTTTATTTTCTTTGCAATAAAATTATTTGTTTAGAAATAAATTAGAAATAAATACCTTTTTATCATGACATTAGGGAGAAGTCTAGTGATATTTCAAGGCACTTTTTTTTTTTTTTCATATGAATCATGGTACTCCAAAAAACTCAGGTATTTGAGAGCTTCTAACATGGAGTTGCTCTAACCACTGTCTTC
>NW_011903939.1:0-2362 GCF_000151845.1 Pteropus vampyrus | reverse complement strand
TGTCATTTTAAGCCATTGTGTTGTTAAGCATCTCGTTATACATCAATAGATAAATAAACCAATTGTAAACAGCTGAAGTGGAATGGAAGGGAATGAACGGAACCGATCAAGTAAAAATCCTATGAGGTAAAGTTTTTTAAAAGGTTAGCATTATGAGTTGTGATGATACTTAGCTAGGTGGCCATAATATAACACAAGAAAACATATCTATACCAACCTCATACCATTATTATGACTAGTTTAGATACTGCATTACATTCTTAGTAAACTGACATATCAATCAGGAAATATTAATGATGACCATAACACTGCTTATGTTTTGAAGGAGCTTATAATAATATTATTTTTTCTGTCCACCTTTGTTAAAATGCTGAAATAGGAAAGGAATAAAAAGGCAAAAACAGAACCTTTAATATTATTAAGGTTTTTATTAAGGACTGTGATCTAAGTGAATGGCAGTCACAGATTTCCTAATACAAAATCCCAGACAACTTACTCACCAGTTATAGATAACTCTAGATAATGTCATGCATCTCCATGTGCAGTTGATTTGTATAAAACTTGTGCTATGAAGAAGAGCAAAATATGGGCTCTCAATAATCTGTCTTGCAAAATTAGAGAAAAAGAAATGGGTCAAGCTACGCATTCCTAGGTCCACTTTCAAAGCCACTAACAAAATATCACTTGCCTTCCTATAAAGAAGAAGGGAGAAAGGGAGATATTAGAAGTCTTCTAATGGAATACCCTCCATATGAAAGGAAATGTTACAAGCGAGGAATAACTATCTCTTTAAAATGTTTATATTTTATATAATGTCTGAAATTGGCATAAACTCTGTAAAATTATCTGTTCAATAAATATTTTGAATAAAATAATGAATTATAAAATAGAATATTGTAAATTAAAATAAAGGGGATAACTTCTGCCTCCTGTTTGAGATAGAAAAATCTGGAAAGTGAAGTGTTCCAATCCCACTCAAAACATAAAAGCCAGATCACCTTTGAAAAAGTACCTTTTCTTGAACTTCTAAGAAAATTGAATGAGAAGGACAACCAGCTATCCTGAAGTTTAAAGAAAGAAAAGCAAAACAAGGAGTTACAAGTCACAAGCACTTGCATGTATGCTATATATTTATATTGCAATATAAAAACTGCCAAGGAAAAAGCAGGTAATATTCTCAATAAATTATTAAAGACAAATGTGGGCTATTATGAGGGTACATGAACTCTGAGAGCTTCAGATGCAAGATCCACATCCACACTTAGACTCTTCTCCATGAACCTACTTTTGTACTGTTATTGACTGAATATGTCACCCCCAAATTCCTATGTTGAAGTCTTAACCCACAATGTGATAACTATTTGGAGGTGGGGCCCACGAGAAGTAATTAGGTCATGAGAATAAAGCCTTCATGTATTAGATTAGTGTCCTTATAAGCAGAGACATGAAAGCATAGTCTCTTTCTGTGTTCTATGTCATGTAAGTGTACAAGAAGAAGACAGCCATCGGCAAAGGAAATGAGCCCACACTAAACACTAGTTCTGCCACCACCTTTAGAACGGTAAAAAATAAATGTTTGTTGTTTAAACCACATAGTCTATGGTTATTTGTTAGAATAGCCCAAAATGACTAAGACAGGTACTCATGAAAAAGACTGGAGTCAGGATGAGAGACCAGAGAACAGATTCCTTGTTGTGTAAACCTGGAGGAGGGGAGCAGCACATAATGTTTGCAAAGGGATAATACTTCAGAAGAATCCTCACTTCTTTCTCCTGTATGGCATAAAAGCTCAAGCTACTAGGAGAAGAGTAGCAAACCATATTCCCTTGGAATACAGGTTAAAGTCCATTGCAGCTGAGAGAAGAGATTAAAAAAAAAAAAAAAATGAACTCCATCTGCTCCTGGGAGATGGAAAGGAAAATCTCCTGGGCCCACTCCATTAAAGATGAACAAGTAGAGTAATGGCAGGATCACTGAGAAGACCTTATCCTCATAATTTGGATATACAAGGTCTCACTAAGTCTAAAGCTAAACCAGGAAAACAGAAAAGTTGCTACATCCCCAGTGAGTGATGTTCTTTCTGAGGAATGAACACAAAGGAAGACCTAAAACTGAGGGTAGAACAATATTAATTAAACTCTCAAACAAACCAGCTCCCACACTAAGAACAAGATAACACAAGAGGAATTCAAAGTGTGGTATGGTGAGAATACCATACCAACAACAAAATCAAAGCCAGATTAACTCCAAAGTAGACTGACTCAACATCTCACATAAAAGACCTAGCAGAAAAAGAAATGTGTTCACCTGCAGGCATAGATAGTATTCACCTTAGTCTCTGTTTACTTATATAAGATATCCA
>NW_011903938.1:0-2481 GCF_000151845.1 Pteropus vampyrus | reverse complement strand
GGTGTCTTGGGCATTGACACTGACAGAAGGAAGTTAGGTTTTGACTGTACTCAAGAGGCCTCAAGGCTCTACAGTATGTAATTTCTCTGAGGCCTGTCCATGAATATTTACTGTGACACTGGAATAATCATGATTCTCAACTTGCAAGTGTCCTTAACCTGACTATCTGTACCTACAACTCAAATGGTTTTCTCTTCTCATCACGTAACGAGTGATTCTTATTACAGATCTAGTGGGATCACTCCAATTTTTAGCTATGTGTTACTGAATTCTGTGGGGTAAATTATGTGCTATTGGAACATGAATATGAAGATGAATTTTCCGAGGTCTTAGGACATAATCTTTAAGTCAAGATTTTCCACCTGTATTTATAAATATGACTTTCCACCTGTATTTATAAATATGACCTATTCTTAGAGAAAATGAGGACTCCCAGAACATGCTCACTAGAGATCTGGAAAACCCCAGGATGGACCTTTATCCCCAACCCAAAGGATTGACTGCCCACTCCCTTATGTGAGCTGGCCTTTAGAATATGAGGCAGCGATACGTTATCTTTTGGAATAAGATGGAGTACCATTTTACTGCTTTTTGATTTTTGTTCTGAATTTGTATCTCCCTACACCTTTTCTCCCCTTGTGTTGTCTCTTGGTTTAAACAAAGAAAGAACATAAAAAGCCACAGGAATATGAAGAGTTTCTAGACTCCTCAACATCCCCTGCCAGGGGCTCGTGCCGGTTACTGTATCGACAGTCTAGAAGCAGAGGCCTGGCTTCTGCATATCTTCTCATGATTTACTGATTTGCTTTTAATTTAAATTTCAGAATAGGTAAGAAGTCTGGATTGGGCATAGGTTTTAATTCCTCTAGAATTCTAAGGTCAGGGATGGAGAGATGGGTAGGGATACAGATAGATCTGAAATGGCATGCGTTAAACTAGTCAGAGAAGGAAGGATAAAAATCCCGAACAGGGACTTCACCATCAGGATCCCACAATACAGACTATGGGCATATTTATGGACACTGTTGGAATAACTTCTGTGATGGGTAATTTTATGCACTATCTTGGGTAGGTTACAGTGCCCAGCTATTCGGTCAAACAACAGTTTAGAACCGGCGTCCCCAACCCCTGGGCCATGGACAGGTACCAGTCTGTGCTATGTTAGGAACTGGGCCACACAGCAGGAGGTGAGCGGCAGGCGAGCCAGGGAAGCTTCATCTGTATTTGCAGCCGCTCCCCAGCACTAGCCTCACCACCTCAGCTCCACCTCAGATCATCAGGCATTAGATTCTCATAGGAGCACCAGTCCCTGATGCCCAAAAGGTTGGGGACCGCTGGTTTAGATGTTGCTGTAAAAATTTTTTTTAGATATAATTACACTTAAATCAGTAGGCTTTAGGGGAAGCAGATCCCCCTCCATAATGTGAGTGGGCCCCCTCCAATCAGCTCAAGGCCTTGAGAGCAAAGACAGAGGTTTCTAAATGATGAAATTCCCGAGACTGTAACATTAGAAGCCATGCTTGAGTTTTTAGCCTATTGTATACTGAGGTTCGCACTCAAGACTTGAGTCTCCAGCCTGCCCTATAAATTTCAGACTTGCCAGACCCACAATCACATAAGCCAATTCCTAAAAATTAATCTCTCTCTCTCTACACACACACACACACACACACACACATACACACACTTTTGGGGGAGCACTGACTAACCTAACAAATACATTCTCTTTTCAGGAAAGGTTTGTGTTGTTTTGATGTGCAATAATGGGAGCCCAGGGAAGCGGCCTCAGTCTGTTTGGCCAGTGGAAGCAAATCTGTGCCTAAATGGCAGTAACTTCTCACTTCTCGTAATCAGGGCAGATCTTCCTGCAGTGACAGTCACATGTCCTAGACTACCCTCACAGCATGAGGAGCAACAACTTGGTCATGGACCACGGCTGAGCCACAGGCCTCTCCTGGTGGCCTTGTCTTCTCCCTGCTTTGTCTGACCTGCCACTCCTGCCACAGCGAAAACCTGGAATTTAGAGCAGAAGTCAGGTTTCTTCTAGCTCTGCAGTTGTTAAGCCTTTAACTTTGGTGAATATTGGAACTACACGGGCAAAACCTCCACCTCGGACCTCTGCAGACATTCCACAGATTGGCTGCAGAGGGGAGCCTGGCCAGAGGTGATTAACCACAGATCACTAACAGCTCAATGGAAAGGCCTGTGTCCAGGAATTCCTTTTGCCAGAGGTCCTGGGAGCGTTTGCTGCAGAGAAACGAGTTTGCAAATAAGCACTTTTCTTTATAAAGGCCCCTTTCCCCAGCTCCATTAGCTCCCAGCTCAGTTTTCAGTGGCAGGGGCTGTCTTTTCATCTTGAACTTTACATATTCTTCTAGTTTAGCCCCATCACACAGAGCCCTTTGGCAAGCCACTCTCTCTCCCACTGCGAATTGTTGGGTACCAAGGCGGAGAATAAAGATAGGAGTCAGCCAACGCCGC
>NW_011903937.1:0-2245 GCF_000151845.1 Pteropus vampyrus | reverse complement strand
TCTAAAAATTTAAAAAGTTCTACAAGTACCTAAAATTTTTCATTTTTCCAGTAAAGATTTTTATATTCAATGGCATGGTGAGTTTTTCAATATTCTACATGACTTATAAGCCATGATCATTACCACACATATGCCATTATCATTATTTTTCCTTTCTTCATTAGTATTTGAAAAAAGCCATTATTATCATGTTCTAAAATGTAGAGTTCAGATATTTATGACATAATTATTATGCTAATTATTTTCATAATATGTTGCAAAGTTTCCTAAACTTTAGTCTTTACAATTCACCATAACATTGTACTACCTATTATTTACTTTTACATTTCTTAAAAGAAACTGCATTTTAACATATGTATTTGAAGAAGAAATCTCATTTCACTGCCATGAATAGACTTTAATCATAAAATATAAATAACATGAAAACGAAGTAGTAGTATTAAATTTTAGGTAGAAGCTGTTGCTTGATAAATGTCTTAGTCTAGTGCCTCTCTTTGTTAAAATAGAAGATTGACTGTGTTAAGGTGTTAAGGAACTATCATGTCCAAATTAAGACTTTATCAGCAGAAATGACAGATCAAAAGAAATGTTAGATTGTAATATATGTATGTCACCCTCTGTAAATCAATGCTTCTTAAGTTCAAAGCAGCCACAGTCCTCTCTGCTATAATCCAAGTTACTGATTCCACACTTGGGACATAATCACATAGAGATTAGTGCAAAAGGGATTTACTTTATCTTTAGAAAATGTGTTTTATAAAATGGTAAATCATTGTCTATTTGGTCTATTTTTAACTGTTTTTACTCAAAGGCTTTTCTGACACAAAAATCAATTTTTATTAATTTTCTAAGATTAGGGAAGAAATTTAGCTAAAGGAGAAAAGCTGTGGAGCACATAAAGTGGAATTTTATTTTAGTTAATGAGGAAAAGTTTTAAGTCATAGAGTTAAATACAATTTAAATTTTTTAAAAAAATGTTTATTAGGCATATACTATGTTCTAAGTGTTGTTACAGGTGCTGGAATGGAGGACAAGAAAATTTTCATAAGAAATTTGGCAAGAAAGAAAAAAGGTAATCTTAACTATTTGTGTACATTTTTACTACCAAGTAAGCAATAGTAAATATTTTACTATATATTTGTAACGTATATTTAAAATGTATTATTTCATGCAGAGGTTAACTAATTCAAAAATTAAGACCCTCCCTGACTTTGGTTAGCTTCCACAGCACTGGATTGTCATTTCCTTGCTTACCTTTAAAAGCATAATACTTTTTTTCACTCTTTTTTTTTCAATATCTACAGCACCTGGTATTCCTAGGTGGTCTCCCATCCACGTACTAACCAGGCCCGACCCTGCTTAGTTTCCGAGATCAGACAAGATTGGGCACGTTCAGGGTGGCATGGCTACAGACTATTTTTTTTTTTTCACTTTTTTTTCACTTCAGAAAAAGAAGTAGTGAATTAACCAAGACGTTTGAAGGACTTAACATACATATGCCCAAAGAAAAGCATCAATCACATAATTCTTGTACTTGGAAATCAAAACAAAGGAAAAGAAAGATGTATTTATCAGTGTGGAAAATGGCTAAAGAAAGTATATAGTATGCTTGGAAATAAGGCATTATAACTTACATGCAAGTGATATATCTTAGAAGAAAATATGAAATCCTTTTAGAATTATATATCTACAACTTTTCCCTGAGTCAGGAATTTCTTGTCATATCATGAGAATAATAGAACTAAATCCTTAACACAAAATGAGAGTCTGAATAATCTATCTTCTGTTTCATTTCATTTTTATGGGAATAAAATAGAGGGAAAATTACATACTAGAAGTAAAAAAAAAAAGTATCTAATTTATTATATACATGGTATAACCTAAAAAACTTTAACATGTTTAAGATTGTAGTAAAAATAGTACTTCAATCCTTATATTTGGATGACTTTTCAAAGTATTTGCACTTAATCTTTGGATAAGCAGTATAAGGTAATGGTAAACACATCTAGCTGTACCTCGGGTTTCCTGAGTTAGAATTCTAGGTCTGCTACTCACTCAACTGTAGGACCTTGTTAACTTAATAAACCTGTTCAGGCTTTAGTTATTTCATCTGGAAGTGAGTATAATAATATTAACTATCTTATAGTGTTGTTATGAGTATTAAAAATTTCAACACATGTACAATACTTACAGGGGTAGTAGACAGTGTTAATCCTCATAAGTTTTAGTTATTTCTATTTTTTTT
>NW_011903936.1:0-1137 GCF_000151845.1 Pteropus vampyrus | reverse complement strand
CTCCAGGCGATGCATAGGCTAGCATTTCTAATGTTTTTTAAACAGCTATTAATGTAGTCGAGTGCTGTGTGGTGTGTGTGTGTATTTTTTTTTTTTTTCTTCCTCCTCTATATAATCATCTGCTCAGTGTGCTCTCTGAAACAGAGCAGGAACCAGAGGCGGAGCAAGCTGTGATTGATGGGCCAGGCCTGGCTGGCGGAAAGAGTCCCATCTGGGGTTGGTTTGGGGAGCAGTCAGATGTTGAGGGGGAGGTCAGCCAGGCGGCCTCGGCTCCCCCTCCTGCAACACCCCAGCCATCCACACGCTGCACAGTGCACACACACCCTGGCTCGTCACTGAGGCTTGCTTTGAGCAGATGCTTTGTGGTGTGGGTCTAGAACATCTGCTAAGTTTATGGAGGAGAAAGGAAGCAGGATGGTGGAGCAGGTATTTTTTTTTCCCCATTTTATTTTTCACTCGGAATTGTGATTTGAATTAAGCTGCAGGCTTTCCTTGCGTTGGGTCTCTGTTGCTGTCTGCGATGCATCACGCCAGGAAAGGCGAGGATTTCAGCCGAGAGTGTGTGTGTGTGTGTGTGTATGTGTGTGTCGGCTTTCTGCTTGATGTGTGGAACTGAGCTGGTCTTAGAACCAGCAGGTTTATGGTGTAATTTTGCATTTTCCTTCTTTGTTTCAATGCCCCAGGGGGCACGACGCAGCTTAGTTCTCAGTCCAGCGCTGGAAGCTTTCTCTGAATAGACGTGATTTCTCGCCAGAGAAGTAGAACAGACCAGACACTAAACTAAAGTAAAACAAACTGTCAGCAAGACCGGAGACGGCAGGCGACCAAGAACGGATCGTGTCCTCCAGCGAGTCCGAGCTGGTGCGGGGTCCCATGGCTGGAGTGGCTGCTTCCTCTGGCTGTGAGGATAGATGTCATCAGCCGCTTTATCAGGGTTGGATCATTTCTGTGCATGTCTTCATTATAAGGGCTGCGTTTAGGCCGACAGAGGTTTTTGGTTTTGTATTTTTTCTTATTTTGCACAAGAAATGTAAGGGAGACAAAAAAAAAAAAAAAATCCAGAAGCAAAAGGGGAGAAGATGCTCAGAAAGTTTGACTATTAAAGCTGAGGACACATGTGCGTGCATACACACACAC
>NW_011903935.1:0-2089 GCF_000151845.1 Pteropus vampyrus | reverse complement strand
CTTTCTTTCTTTCTTTCTTTCTTTCTTTCTTTCTTTCTTTCTTTCTTTTCTTTTTTAGTTTCAAGTACACAGTACGTTGGTTAGATATTTATATAGTTTATAAAATGATCCCCTAATTGTTCCTTCTCTCCTCTGGTTTTCCACTTAGCCAATATATTAATGCTAACTGCATTCCCTATGCCATGCTCCCCATCCCCATGACCATCTATCAAACTACTAATTTGTACTTCATTAATCCTTCATCCCTTTCTTCCAGCTCCCCAATTCCCCCTCCTTTTTGCCTGTCACCAAGTTGTCCACTATATTTGTGTCTGATTTTTATTAGTTTGTTCTTTTTATTCCTTAGATCCCACATATAAGTGAAATCATATGGTATTTATCTTTCTCTGACTTATTTCACTCAGCATAATAACCTTTAGGTCCATCCATGTCGTTGCAAATGGTAGGATTTCAGTTTGCCTGATAATGACTGATAATATTCCATTGTATATATGAACCATAACTTCTTTATTCAATCATCTGTTGATGGGCATTTAGGTTGCTTTCATATCTTGGCTATTGTAAATTGTGCTGCCATGAATATTGGTGTACATAGATCTTTATAAATTATTGTTTTGGTTTTCTTTGGATAAATACCCCAAAGTGCAATTGCTAGGTCAAAAGGTATATCCATTTTTAATTTTTTGATAAGCCTCCAGACTGTTCTCGATAGTGGTTGTACCAATTTGCAATCCCACCAACAACGTATGAGGGTTCCCTTTTCTCTGCATCCTTGCCAACACTTGTTGTTTGATTTATTAATGATAGCCATTCTGACTGGTGTGAGGTGATATCTCATTGTGGTTTTAATTTACGTTTCTCTGATGATTAGCGACCTTGAGCATCTTTTCATGTGTCTGTTAGTCATTTGTAGTTCCTCTTTAGAGAAGTATCTGTTCAGGTCATCTGCCTATTTTTTAATTGGATTTTTTTTGTTGTTGTTGTTGAATTGCATGTGTTCTTTATATATTTTGGATATTAACCTCTTATCAGAGGTATCATTAGCGAATATCTTCTCCCAATCAGTAAATTGTCTTTTTGTTTTGTTGATGGTTTCCTTTGCTTTACAAAACTTTTTAGTTTGACGTAGTCCCATTTGTTTATTTTTAATTTTGTTTCCTTTGCCCGGGGAGATATATCTAAAAAGAAATTACTGTTAGTAATACCAGAAAGTTTACTGGCTATGTTTTCTAGAAGTTTTATGATTTCAGATCTTATATTTAAGTCTTTAATCCATTTTAAGTCTATTCTTGTATACAGTGTGAGAAGGTGGTCCAGTTTTTTTTCTTTTGCATATATCTGTCCAATTTTCCCAACACTATTTATTGAAGAGACTGTTTTTATTCCATTGTACATTTTTACCTCCTTTGTCATATATTAAGTAAGCAAATAGGTGTGGATTTATTTCTGGACTCTCTATTCTGTTCCATTGATCAATGTATCTGTTTTTATGCCAGAACCATGCTGTTTTGATTACTGTAGCCTTGTAGTAGAGTTTGATATCAGATAGTGTGATACCTCCAACTTTGTTTTTCTTTCTCGATTGCCATAGCTATTTGGGGTCTTTTATGGTTCCATATAAATTTTAGAATTATTCATTCTAGCTCTCTGAAAAATATGATAGGTATTTTCTTAGGGGATCAAATTGAATATATAGATTGCTTTGAGTATTATGGCCATTTTAATGATATTGATTCTTCCTACCCATGAGTATGGTATATGCTTCCATTTATTTTTATATTTTTCAATTTCTTTTTTCAATGACTTATAATTTTCTGAGAATAGGTCTTTTACCTCCTTGGTTAGTTTGATTTCCAGATATTTTATAGTTTTCGATGCAATTGTAAATGGGATTGTTTTCTCAATTTCTCTTTCTGAAAGTTCATCATTAGTGTATGAAAACATCATTTTTAAAAGGCAAACTGAAGCCTATTAAAATTTTCATGAGTTTATTTGAGCTTACGTAAATTTGAATCAGGTGGCACCAAAGCAAAGGTGGTTATAAGCATTCCACTGACAGGAGCTCGGGGAGAGGTATTTATAGAGAAGA
>NW_011903934.1:0-2086 GCF_000151845.1 Pteropus vampyrus | reverse complement strand
AGTGCAGATCCATCTCCGGGTTCTCGATTCTGTTCTCTACCCGTTTGCCAGTATTGAGGCCGGTACTGCAGCATCTTACCCACAGTGTCCCATGGTGAGTCTTGACACTAGGTAGCGTAAAGACCCCAAGTTTGTTGTTATTTTTCATGATCGCTTTAAAGAGCCTTCATGCTTTGCTTTTCCATATAGATTTTACAATCAATCGGTTCATCTTTTGAAAGGTCTTCTGGGATTTTGATTTGAAATGCATGGCAACTACAGATCAATTTGTGGAGATCTGGCATCTTAATATTCACTCTTCTAATTCATAAATATGGTAAAGCTGCCATTTCTTCAGGTCTTCTGTAACTTACCTCGTTAGTATTTTATAATTTTCCATGTTAAATTTTGCACAGCTTTTAAGTATATCGCCACTTTATCTTTTTAGAAAGCATTCTAAATGAAAATTTTTTTATTTCGTTTGTCCATTTTTGCTGCTCATATAAAAATAAAATGGGCTTTTTTATACTAAATTTGCATCCTAAAATCTTCTGAATTTTATTATTCGTTTATCAGGTTGATTGTAGATTATGTAGGATTTTTTATTTTCATTAAAAAAACACTCCCACCAGCAGTGGACGGAGGGCTCCTGTCTCCCCACAACCTCTCCAGCACTTGTTTTTACCTGTCCTGTTGGTGATGGCCATTCAAACAGGTGCGAGCTGGTACATCACTGTGGTTTTGATTTGCATTTCCCTGAGGGTTAGTGAAGTTAAGCGTCTTTTCATATGTCTGTTGGCCATTTGTATGACTATAAATTGGAACAATCATTATAGAAAACAGTATGGAGGTTCCCCAAAACTAATAACAGAATTACCATATGCCCCAGTGATCTCTCTTCTGTGTATTTACCCAAAACACTTGAAAACATTTATCCACAAAGATATGCACCCCGATGTTCATAGCAGCATTATTCACAGCGTCCAGGACATGGAAGCAACTGAAGTATCCATCGGTAGATAATTAGACAAAGAAGCTATGGTGCATATATACAATAGAATATTACTCAGCCATAAGAAAAGATGAAATACTGCCATTTGCGACAACATGGATGGATCTTGAGATAATCATGCTAAGCGAAATAAGTCATACAGAAAGAAGTTGAGAATCATATGATTTCACTCACAGGTGGGACGTAAAACTGAAAGTAACAAACAAACATGACAAACAAACAGAGACGCATGGACATGGACAGTGGATTAGTGGTCACCAGAGGGGAGGGGAGAGGGGGAGGTACACGGAGGTCAAGGGGGTCAAATATTTGGTGAGGGAAGGAAATTCAACTTCAGGTGGCCAACATATAGTACAGTAGACGTATGATGTATTGTCGCATTGCACACTTGAAACTTACTTGATTTTATTAACCAGTGTCACCCCAATAATTTTAATATAAATAAATTAAAATAAAAAATAAAAAACACTCTGAAAAGAGTTAACACTCTTGTTCAAGTGCATATACTATTTACGTATTTTCTCTTATTTATTGCGGTATCATCTAAGACCTCTTGAACCATAATTAATAGAAGTGGAGAAGTGGATACAATATTTTACCATTAAATGTGAGGTTAGCTATAGATTTTTCAAAGATAACCTTTAGCATGCTAATTGAACGCCCTGAGAATTTTGCTGACTGAGTCTTATTTTTAACATTAAAGAGTGTTGAATTTTGTCAAATGATTTCCCTGCATCTATTCAAATTATATGGCTTTTCCTCATTCTTTTAAGTTGGTTTGGTAATAAATCATTAATGATAATTGCATCTATGCTCATGAGTGATTTCGGTTTTAAGGCCGATATTCATGAGAAATATACTTCTTGAACTTTTTTTCTCTCATTTTTTTTTTTTCTCTGATTGGGAAGTATTCCCTCTTGCTCTAATTTTTGAAATATATGATGTAAGATTTGTGTTGTTTCTTTCTCAGATGTTTGAGAGAATTCACAGCGAAACCACATGGGCCTGGAGCTTTCCCTGTGGGAAGGTTTTTGATAATTAATTAAATTTCCTTAATTGACATAGGGTATTAATATTTGCTGTTTCATCTTGATT
>NW_011903933.1:0-1963 GCF_000151845.1 Pteropus vampyrus | reverse complement strand
GACCAAAAATGTAAGGGTTCATTTCTGGACTCTAAATTCTATTGATCTATATTTCTATCTTTATACTAGTATTACACTGGCTTGATTACTGTAGCCTTGTAGTAAGTTTTGAAATGGAAAGCATGAGTCTCCGTTGTTCTTTTTCAAGATTGTTTAGACTATTCTGGGTCCTTTGCATATCTATATGAGTTTTTAAGGTTACAAACAAAATTTAGAAGCTTTTGGTATATTCTTTGAGATTTTTCTATGTAGATAATTATGCCATCTGCCATTTATCTATATTTCCTATGTAGATAACCATACCATTTTCTGATTTGTATGTCTTTTATTTCATTTCTTGCCTTATTGCACTGTCTAGAACTTCCAGTATTATGTTGAATGAGTGTGGTTATGTGAATATCTTGCCATCTTCCTGATTTTAGGAATAAAGGATCTGGTCTTTTACCATTTAGTATGTTAGCTATTTTTGTAGGTGTTCTTTATCAAAATGATGGAATTCTCCTCTATGCCTATTTTACTGAGAATTTTGTCATGAATGTGTGTTGAATTTTTTCGAATGCTTTTACTGAATTGATTGATATGATCATGTGATATTTCTTCTTTAGTATGTTAGTATGGTAGATTACATCAATTGGCCCATTTGCATACTGGGAAAATGCCTGTCTGGTTTATGGTAAATAATTCTAATTCCAGACTATATTATCAATACTATATACTATATGTAATATATTGCTGAATTCTATCTGTTAATATTTTAAGAACTTTTAATTCTCAATTCATGAGAGACATTGATGTAGGGGTTGTTTTGTTTTCTTTTATTTTGTGCTGTGTTTGTCTGGTTTTGCTATCAGAGTAATGTGTTAGCTTTATAACATGAGTTGGAAAGTGCCCCTTCTCTTCTATTTTCCAAAACAGACTGTGTAGAATTTGTGTTAATTCTTCTTTAAACATTTGGTAGAATTCCAGTGAAACCATGTGGGCCTGGAGATTTCTCTATTCAGAGTTTTTAAATTATAAATTCAATCTTCTTAATATTATAGACTTATTATTGTTTTAATGTTTTTATTTTATTTTTTTATTATGATTACTCATATGTATATTTTGTTTGTTTGTTTTTTAACTTTTTTTTACTTTAAATTAAGAAAGTTTCTTATCTGACCCCTTGGCTGCTACCTTCTTCTCTGGTAGATTCCCAGCTTCTGTTCTGCCTAGTTGTTTATCTTCTTTTCCTCTGAAAGTCCTGAGACTCTGGTTCCTACACTTACCTCTGTGTGAATATAGCCAAACCTGTCCCATCCAGCTTTTTATTTTACCCCCAAATTACCACTCCCTCTATTAAAATGTCTCTTCTCTTCACAAAGGTAAGTTTCTATTTTAAAGAGGAAAGATTACCATGTGTTGGCTATGCCTCTCTTGGCTGGCTTCATGTTTTCTGTCAAACGCCTTCTTTATTTGTTTTCTAAAAAAGGAAGTGAGCACTAACTATAGAATATCTTTTCTATAGAATAAGTTCTTTTCTGGCTTTAAAATTATGTTACTCCATATTGCTAAATATGGAAGTACTATCTTTATATTGCAGTCAACACTTCTCTTTCTACAATGGGTACAAAAACCCAAGAAATTTTTTAGTTGCTTGATTTTTCCTCCCTTTTGCCCTTTTAATCAAATGTGTCATCGACACTTTCTAATCATCTTTTTAAGTGCTCACTGGTCTTCTCCCTGTGGTTTGACATATCATTTAGTTTCTCCCAATGTTTTTGCTTGCTTGCTTGCTTTTTCTTTCATTCTTTTTCTCTAGCAGGAATGCCCTGTCCCTTCCTTTTGCTATCCAAATCTCATTCATATGAAATTCTATAGCAATGTCTTCTATCATACAAGTGGATACATATTATATTAACATATACCTACATTTTATGAAAATATTATAAATACATATTAAATAAATATATAAGATCAAATATAT
>NW_011903932.1:0-1371 GCF_000151845.1 Pteropus vampyrus | reverse complement strand
GTGTGGACAGTTTGCCCTGAATGTCTTCATCTGTGACCTAAGCTGAGTAACCAGCTCATTGAACAGCTAACTTTTGATAAGATTCGGTCAGGAATGGGTTTTATTTTCCTCCAGTCACTTACTTCCAACATGCCTTGTCTGAGCTCTGTCGCCATTTCTTGATGGCATCTCAAACAGTTAATGGAGCTTTTTGGTCCGTGCTAGCAGTAAGAAGAACTTTCTTATAATTATAATGAAGCCAGCTGACCTGACTCGTAATCTAATGTAATCTCCCATCTCAGGTCTATTCCAAAGGGCAAGCCTGGCCCTTACATGAGGCTATAGTGTCCACGCTCCTCTTTCTCCCAACTTATCTGGCTGCCTTTTCTTCCAAGGCCAGGCAGGCAGGAACAGGATCAGAGAAAAAGAGGCACAAGTCCCTTATCGAGGGTGCTAGTGAGTTTCCTGTTGGGCAGAGGTCCACATGGTGGCTCTTGCTTAGGGCACATGGAAAGGTTTTCAAAAGCCTGCAGGGAACTCTGCACTGGGGGGTAATCTGCTCTCCATGCCCACAGCCCCCCATTCTTGTCCTGGTGGTGCCTCCACAGCTCCTACTGCTGGAATTTCCTGACCGTCACAGGCCACCTTTGCGGATCCCTTGTCCTTAGTTGGCATGCAGTGGGGAACACTACTTCGCTGCCTAAGGTCCTCTACTAGATCCACATCCCACTCCTTCTGTGAACCTCCTCTATCAACCCTCCCCTCAAACGAAGTCTCTTGAAATTCTCAGTCTTCTTTTTATATGGAGTGTGGGAGGAATAGAACAATCTATTATGTTTTAGTAGAGTTCTAAAAGGAGGATCAGCCACTTTCTAGCATTCTCTTTAAAATATCTCATCACAACATGCCAAAACTGTCTCCCGATGGTGTCCTCTCCAACACCATGACAGCCAGGAGGAGTCAGGCTCCTGACTTGGAGATGTTTGAGCTCGGAGCCTCCTGCCTTCTCTCTGAGAGCCCCAGAGATCCTGCGTGGCTCATCTCTACATCCTGGCACCTAGAGTTTTCATGCTCAGCATCAAGAGACCAGAATACATTCCAAATTACATAGATCCTACATATTAAACAAAGAAAGGGTACTCTAAGACATAAGGAACAGTAGATTATCACAATAATATCATTTAATAGACAAGGAACTAAAGGATGATGGAGGACTGCAACATTTTCCAGCCAGGAGCAAATTTAGAAGGAAATATTACCAGGCAGCCTTGACTCCATTCCTTGGGGAGAAGGGTTAAAGGGAATCAAAACAGCTCACGAACTTCCTGACAGAGATTCCTAGATTCACTCAATTCTAAGAGCCCAGCAATTTGAAATATAACCAAAAAAAAA
>NW_011903931.1:0-2200 GCF_000151845.1 Pteropus vampyrus | reverse complement strand
TGTCCTTTTTTTCCTAGTGTTTTTCTTTCCCTCTCATCTTCCTCTGATTGCCAGTTGGGGGAGCTGTGTCACTGGATCCAACCCCCTCTAGTTACGAAGGTGTGATCAGTAGTCTGCACACGCGTTAGTAAAGGTGATAGTTAATAGACGAAGGCAGATGGATCAGTGTGATAAAGGCAGTTTCCCACTCAGGACATCATGTCACCACCATCAGCCAGGCACAGAGGTATGCACGGGTAGGTATTTTTCTATTTTAAACATCAGAAAATACTGCTGAAAACAACCTAAGGGTCTTTAAGCAATTAGTAGCTGTTGCATGATTAAACAGCTTGGCAAGATTTTGTACTGGGGGTTCCAGGTGGGAATATAGTCTTAAACTGGAAAATGTCAATTGTTTTATAAAATCATAGCACTTGAATTTGAAATCAGGAGGTCCTAATTTGACAGGCAATATAACAACAAACTATTTGTTCTAACGTTAGCAGTATTCATCCTTCATCTGATGATTACGTGACTTTTATCAGGTTTGTTAACTTAGATTGGGTTTAGAATTTTTAATGTCAAAATGTGGCTAATACCGAGAGCCATTGAGACTAAAAATCATGCATACTTGAACTTGGGTTAATTGATTGGGGGGTGTTGTGTGTGATAAGAAAATGTGAGCACTCATGGCTACTCTTTGGAATGTCTTCTTATAACAAAAAGATATAAATAGCATGAAGTGAGCTTTAGGAACCATGGGGTGAAATGTAATTTAAGTGAATTTATAGTTAAGTGGAGAATGGTTTTCCAAGGCCAGATTATATATTCTGCATTTGTTCTTGAGAAATTTTACAAGACAGCATTTGAAAACAAATGAGAAAATCTCTCTTTTGATGACGAGAAGAGGACATCTATGTCCTTTATTTTATTTCAGAGTGAAACTCTGCAAGGTTCGTTGTTACGGAAACTTTCAGTTGTAACAGATGCCCGTGCTTTTCCAGGGGAGCTGCTGTTCGGAGTAGAATGGGGGAAGAATGGACCGTGACTTTGGAGGGGTGTTCTTAGGAAGGGGAGGCCGAGGGCATCTAGACTGTTTAGGGCAGCTTCAGGGGAGGCAGGAGTCCAGGAGATGCCAGAGATGCTAGAAGATCAACTGGGGAAACTAATTTACACCAAAAGTTAAAAGTAGTGACTTTTCTAACTCAGGGATTGAAAAAGAGACCTTGGAGAATGTCTTGAGATGAGAGGGCAAAAGAAAATATGGCACATGGAAGCACCTAGCACCCAGCTGTCCACCATCTCTTCCTCCTTAGCCATCTCCTGCAGATTTGGAGTTTTGCTTTATCCCAAGCCTTTCCTGGTTTTAAGAGGACAAAGGAGGCTCTGGTCCCTTCTTTTTTCCTGGAAAAGTATTGCTTTGACAGAATACCCAGTCTTAGGCAAAAGAAAAAAAAAAAAAGGCCAATATTATCCCAAAGGTGGCTCATTTACATATCTAGATTCATCCAAAATTTGTTGATACTCCAAAATACTTCTGAAGTTCACCAAATCTGACCCAAAGTTTTGATGGAATTTTGTGTGTTGTGTTCGCTCATCAGATATTGATGGGCATTTACCATGTGCCTGGCACAGCCCCCAACCCCCAAAAAGTCTTCTATCACCACTGCTTCTGCTCTTCTCCCAGGCCTGGGGCTCTTCTGAACCCAAGACCTCCAGCTGCTTTCCTGTCCACTTGTGCCCACATCTCGGTGGTCGGGGGTCAGGGGTGGGGGGTGGGGTCCTCATTCCCCAAGATTGACTTTGAGAACAAAGCAAGGCCAGAAGCTTTTAAAAGCATTTTCCTGTTAATCATGACCATACTAACAAAAATAATTGACAGGTTACTGAAGAAGATTCAATAAATCCCACTCCTGTCCATTAATAATATCCGCTTGAGGAAAGCTCTCCTTAGCTATGAGAAGAGAATCTATCTTAAAATATCGAGGATTGAATAACGATTTACAGAAGATGCTGGGCATTTTCCAAGTATATAGCAATGCTATTTAAATTTGACCTCTCTAAGCGCTTCATGAAGTTACTGATTAGACTTACTTACCTCAGGCTTGTGAAGTAAAGACTGATTTGTACCATAATTGCAAGTATGGTATAACTCTACAGTGAGAAAGGCAGAGAGACTTCTGGTTTTCCATTGCAGCATATTTACACCAACTTTTGTAAG
>NW_011903930.1:0-1550 GCF_000151845.1 Pteropus vampyrus | reverse complement strand
TCATGTAATATATATTATTGAAAATATTTTTTGGCTAGATCCTTATTTTCCTTGTTTTATTTTCATTTTGGTTTACTTATAGAATTGACTGCCTATAAAGCTAATCACTCAAAATATGGTTAAAAAAATAAGTTAGTACACTTAAGTATATCTTAATATTAAACATTATTTCACTCATTCGTTTCTTTCCCATTGAGAAAAAACAAAAAAAATCTCAAATTTTAGTTAATGATTTTGTTACATAAGCCATCCAACTTTTAGCCATTTCTTCCTTAACAAAAAAATGTATTGAAAAAATACATATAATAAACTCTATTAACACTTCTATTAATTAACATGTCCATATTTTGAGAGTATAATGAAAACTGACATTTACGATGAGAGTCCCAAGGCAATGCAAGACTCGGGAGTACTAACAAAATAAAATACATTAACTAAACTTGAGGATTATAGCTGTCTGCCACTGCATTCAAATGCTCAGAAAAGCAGCCAATCTTTGGATGATGGCATGTATGGTAAATTGCAATGAAAATAAATGCTACATTATTTCTCTTTTGCTTTCTGTCTTTTGATATGTTTTGGAATAGATTATACTTGTACATGTTACAACATTCAAAAGGTAAAGACCAACACAGAATGAAAAGTCAGTCTCCTCCTCACCCCATCCCCACTCACAGAATTCTCCTTCCCAAAGGCAACCTCTATTACTAGTTTCTTGTCTATCTTATATGAACTATATGAGATGTTGTGTTACATATACAATAATTATGTGTATTTTACACAAGTGCTATTTACCATATATTCTGTTCTACACGTATTTTTTTTCTACAAAATATATTTGAAGCTTCTTCCATATAAGTCTATAACAAGGAGCCTTCATCTTTTTAATGACTCCTTAATGTTCCACTGTACGGATGTACGAAAATATACCTAGTCCTTGTCAATGAATATTTGAATAGTTTCTTTCTATTATAAACAATGATGTAAAGAATATCCTTGTATATACATTATCTGCACACATGCAACTTTATTTGTAGGATAAATTCCGAGAGATCGAATTCTTGGGTAAAGCCCATGCCATGTACATTTAAACATTTTAAAGTCTGTATTAATTTACACTTTCTGCAGCAGATTCTATTTGCAGTTTCTTATGAATGAGAGTCATGTGTTTGCATAAGTATAAAATCATTTACATTTCCTTTTCTGTTAACTGTTTATCTCCTTTGCCCATTATTTAACTGGGTTACTGTCTTATTTTTAAAAATCTTTTAGGAAACTCTTTTATATATTAAGACTACTAGCACCTTGTGCATTACAAGAGTTGGAAATTGTTCTCCCAGTTTGTCATGTCTTTAATTTTGCTCGTATTTTTCTTTATATGCAGAATGTTTTTAATGTTGTCAGATTCATATATCTTCTCTTTTATGACTTCTGGGATCATACTTAGAAAGGCTCTCTGACTTCAGGGTTAAACAAATATGTATTTCTCTCACATTTTCTGATGGCAATTTTATCATTTCTTTCTTAATGCTTACATCTTTGATCTCTGT
>NW_011903929.1:0-2245 GCF_000151845.1 Pteropus vampyrus | reverse complement strand
CTATTCTGCATAATTCCCCCTCTCTTCTCACTAGCAGTCCCTTGCTTTTCTGTTTTTCTTCTCCTGGTCACAGTTCCCCACCTCCTCCCTCCATGCAGACCTCAACTAGTTTGCATGAAAAGCATACAATTAGAGACAAAGTCAGGGCTAGCCTATTGCAAAAACAAAAGTGTTCCCTAGGGAGGATAGTTAAGCATTTAATATAAATTATCAAAATGGATGCATAAAGACCTAAAATACCTTGAGATTTAGTATAAAAATGAATGATCTGTATAGACAAATAGTTGGAACAATAGATATGCAATTACTTTTGAACATGTAGGCTCTTTTTTCTGTTGTGAGAAACATGGAGGAAAAACAAGCTCTCAGATAAGATGGTTTGTTTCAGCTGATCTCAGTGGACTGCCATATGCAAAAGTCAAAGCCAGCAGTGAACACCTTCTCCACCTTCCTGCTGCACATTCAGAATGGCAGCTGTGAACTAGGACTGTCACCATTCAGCAGCAATGAAATGAGACCATGCAAATCACAAATTGTTGTTTCCAGGATGGTCCATTGTATTTATTCCAGTTACATTCACTGATAGCCCAAACAGGGAATTGAAACAAACTTTTAGTATTGTTGTTCCACTGTGATTGGTCCAGGGACTCTGGCTGGATATACTGTTAAAAATAAGGCATAGTACATAGAAAAGCTCAGCAGATTAGATTCAACACATAAAAACACCTCAGTTCTCAACAAGGCAGGAGTGACAAATTTGAAGGATTGGGCACATTATATTGGTGAGTTAATAACCAAGAAAATGCTGTCTAATAATAATAATACTTAAGTGCTTATTACAAAGTGCTGCTATGCTGTACATACGATTATTATCATCTCCATTTTAGAAATTAGAAAACTGAGGCACCAAGCAATTATATAAAACTTGTACAAGTCAGACGGCTAGCAAGTAGCTTATCTGGGAGGTTCATCTGCTCTAAGGTCAATGCTTTAAACCACTAGCCTGCAGTTCTCTTAACCTTTAGGAAACTTCTGTGCCTTACAAACAAGATTAAATATTTGCAAATGATTAAAAGCAGAATAGGTGTGATTTCAGTAAATGAAATGCAAAATATTTCATTGGAGCAGGACATAGAACAATGCCTTTGAAAAAGTAAAGCAGTCACAGATTATTTGACCACTTTGTCAAATAATTATTAACCAAATATTAACCAAAGTACTATTTTAAAATCCTGCCATTTAATTATTTCATTATTATATAGTGTTTTTTTTTTTTTCTCTCTCTCTCTCTTGGTACAATTCCCTATATTCCAACACAACTCCTATAAAAAGGAAAATTTCAAGTTTAAACCTCTGTGCTTGATACTGAATAGTAGAAGGAAATAAGTATACACTGTTAACGAGGGATGACTTTGGATTGGTGCCTCCTTGGTTTTCAGTTAATGGAGGGAAAGTGTTTGATGTTGAAGCAAGCTGTTAGGGAGGTTTAATAGCACTTTGAACATGAACATTCCTGAACTCATAGGCGACACGGCCATCTGTGCTGAATGGATTTTAGAGGCATGCCAAAAAGACCTGGCAGGTGAGAGGGGAACATCGAAGCCCTCAGTAGAAATGCCGGTTATCAATGAGAATGAATGTTTTCATAAAGACAAGTTAACCTCAGCTCTTACAGTGTGATGAGGATAGGACCAAAAGTCCACAGGACTAGCTACTAGTCCTCTTACTGTCATTAATGAGCTATCTCATCAGAGGAAATAAACAATCCCTGTTCTTCATTTTCCAATCCTTAAAACAATCAATGGACTAAATAATGGTTGCTAACTTCTATGATAATCTAATAAAAGATTAGAACTCCTTCTCAAGAAATGTGTGGACATAAATTTAATGAAGTTCTTGGGCGCCTAAACCTCATCATAGAACCTAGGTTACAAACTTGATTAAACCTCTGACATTCTTTGCAACATACAACACTTACTTTGATGATTCTGTTAATTCGTAATGCTGAGAAGTTGGGATTCAGTAGGTGCATTTCCTTGTTTGGAAGCAAGACAAGGCCAACCCAGGATATGGAAATATATGGGAACAGCATGAGGAAGAGGGTCAAGGAGGTGTCTGGGCTAGATGGAGTAGGTACTCGGTAGAAAGAGCGAGGTCACTTAAGTGAGAAGCCTCTTTGTGCTGAGGACAAACTGGAGTTACTTGATAGTGTTGCTTTTGGGGCAGGGTGGGGGAGGGGGTGACA
>NW_011903928.1:0-3072 GCF_000151845.1 Pteropus vampyrus | reverse complement strand
TTACCTAAAGCAATATACAGTTTTAATGCAATCTCCATCAAAATCCCAATGGCATTTTTCAAAGAAATAGAACAAAAAATTATCAAATTTGTATAGAACCACAAAAAATCCTGAATAGCCAAAATAATCCTTAAAAAAAGGATCAAAGCTAGAGATATCACACTTCCTGACTTAAAATTATACTACAAAGCTATACTACAATAATCAAAACAGTACAATATTGGCAGAAAAATAAAAACACAGGCCAATGGAACAGAATTGAAAGCCCAGAAATAAAGCTATAGGTATACAGGCAACTAATTTTTGACCTGGAAGCCAAAAAACATGCAATGGAGAAAATAAATCCTCTTCAATAAATGGTGCTGGGAACACTGGAAAGCCACATGTGAAAGAATGAAGCTAGACTGCTATTTGACACCATATACAATAATTAACTAAAAACAGATTAAAGAGTTAGATATAAGACTTGAAACAAAATACACAGAATAAAACATAGGTACTAAACTTATGAACCTTGGTCTCAGAGAGGCTTTTGTAAATTTAACTTAAAGGCAAAGGAAGTAAAAGTAAAAATAAATGAATGGGACTACATCAAACTAAAAAGCTTTGGCACAGCAGAAGTAACCATCAACAAAACAAAAAAGCACCCAACTGAATGGGAGAAGATATTTGCAAACAATACCTCCATTAAGGAGCTAATATCTAAAATATATAAAGAACTCATATAACTCGACAACAAAAAAACAAACAAATCTATTAAAAAATGGGCATAGGACCAGAACGCTTTTACCAAGAAGACATACAAATGGCCAGTAGGTATATAAACAGATGTTCAGCTTCACTAGCTATAAGGGAAATGAGAAACTGCCTTACACCTGTTAGAATGACTATAAGAGAAGAATTAAAAAGTGGATGTGGAGAAAAAGGAATCCTTATATACTGCTGGTAGAAATGTAAATTGGTACAGCCACTATAGAAAACAGTATGGAGGTTCCTCAAAAAATTAAGAATAAAGCTACCATATGACCCAGCAACGCTTCTTCTGGATATCTACTAAAAAAATTCCAAAACATTTTTTCATAAAAATATATGTACCCTTATGTTCATTGCAGCATTAATCATGGTAGCCAAGACATGGAAACAACCTAAGTGTCCTTTCATGGATGATCGGATAAAGAAGATGTGGTACATATATACAATGGAATACTATTCAGCCATAAGAAAGAATGAAATACAGCCATTTGCAACAACATGGATGACTCTTGAGAGTATCACACTAAGCGAAATTAGTCGGATGGAAAAAAAAAGAACCATATGATTTGACTAAGTTGTGGGATATAAAACAGTAAACAACAAAGAAAACAAACAGTTATAGACACAAACAACAGTGTGATGATAGAGGGGAAGGGGTGGGGGAGGAGATTGAAGAGGGTAAAAGGGGACAACTATATGGTGATGGAAGGAGACTAGAATCTGGATGATGAACATACTATGCAATATACAGATGATGTACTATAGAATTGTACACTTGAAACTTATATAATGTTATTTATCAACGTTACCTCAATAAATTTAATTTAAAAAAGAGCAAATCCTCCAGTCCCTAGGTGAGCCACCTCGCCTGACCCTGCTAAAGCAAAGACAATTCATATCATCATGACCTGACCAAATTGCAGACTAATTAGCAAAATAAGTGAATTTTGTTGTTTTAAGCCTCTAAGTTTTCTAAATATTCTGTTTTCAAGTAGTTTCTTATGCAGTAATAGATAACTGATGTAATTATCAAAAAGAATTTAATAAAATATTAATTAGAACAAAAAATACTTTCATGAACACCACTACTCCTGTAAATTTTTCTTATTATGGAATGCCATGAATAATGACATTTGCTCTTCATGACAGATGCCATAAGAGTTGGCGATCTATCACTCATGATATGCACATTCACATATGTTGGGTAATTTGTGTTGTAAAGAGCCTTCTATTAAAGGTTTATGAAATCTTGTACTTATAAACAGTGGATGAATCATTTGCTCATAAGCGGTAAAAAGAGGCCATTCTTGTGACTCTCAGAGAGGCTATTTAGAAGTTTAAATTAGGTAAAGTGCAGGAAAGCTCTTTTTGAAATCTAAAGAGCTCTAAAAATAAATTTTTCTATTAAGATTATTGATATGTTGCTCTATTTATCTTAATTTTTATTCTGCCCTTATAAAAGTCTGAGCAGAGAGAATTAGTTTGAAGAGTCTAAGTGAATTTGGTCCAGACTAGAACATAGTCTTGGGTTATTTACGGTTAGGTGCAAAAGTTTTGCTTTTTCATTTTTAAGGGAAATTACTTTTTCAAAACCTTTATATGCTACCTTGGATATATCCTGAAAATAAAAAGCTTAGTGTTTAAAGGGCAATGTTGTGTTCAAGTTAATCCTGGCTTCAGAATTCCAAACAATTTTCTTCTTAAGTCTTAACATTCACAATCATTGGATAATATTATTATGTATTTCGGTAATATCTTTTCAGTTTATTTTATTTCCCAAAAGACAATTGTAAAAGAGCTAGCTTCTTAGTAAAAAACTAAAAATACATCTTATCTTTTAGGAAATACATAGTTCATAAATTTCCTAAATGGAAGGAAAAAAAGATCAGCATTAAGTTGTTGAGAAGATAATGAATACTACAAATATTTACATATTTTTGAAGATATTTGATTGCTACACTAGTTAGGTGATTTTTGTTGACAAGATTGTTAATTATTTAGCATATTTCAGGAATGCCAATACAGAATATACGGCTATTTTAATAGGTAATTCCATTCTTTTTCTGCATTTATGTTCAAACAGCAGAATCATCAGATACAGGGATGTTCCAGATGACAATTAATATTTACAAAGAGATAAAATATTCAACTCTGTAGTTTACGCTGGATTTTTCAAGTGACTATCTGAAAGGCATTTATTATTTGATGACTTGAAATTCACAAGATATAAGTAAACTCAAAGTAGGAGCTAAATAATCCATTTACTCATACATTTATTCATTTATATACTCATTAAGTCAAGCATACTATATTTTATCT
>NW_011903927.1:0-1339 GCF_000151845.1 Pteropus vampyrus | reverse complement strand
CTCGACAGATGAAGACAATTTATTTGATAAAAATATCTAATCATCCTTTGGATAAACAAAAATCTCTTAGCTGAGTAACAACAAATAAACCGAATATATGCTTTTTAAAAATTTTTTGCTTCTGCCTTAAATATCATTAAAAAAAAACAAAGGGACATTTTAAAAAGGACGAACAGAAAAATGACAGGAAAAATAACCGGCATGGAGCCATAGCTGGGTGAGTGTTCCGGTTTGTGGGGGGGTGGGGGGGGCACAGGTTAATGCCCACAGTCCCCGCAGTTGCTAACAGCACCCATCGCACACCCAGGGAGGCTGTGGTTTCGGTGGCAAACCGTAGAATCAGCACTGGGGGACAGCAAAGGTGGCTCAGCGGCAAAGCAGATTTACGACGAGCCAATGCAGAAGCGTGTCTGAGAAAACTAAATTCCAAGCAGAGGTGAAGGAAGAGGAAAACCAGCCTGATTTAAGCCGCCGGGTCCGAGAGTCTGGGGAGACGGTGACACCGCTGTCTCTGGAAGTGGCAGAAAGGTCACAGGGACTCCGGAAGCCAGTCATGTCCCCACCTGCACCATCGCTGTGTCCTGCACCCCGCGCCCCGCACCCAGCACCCCGCGCCCAGCTCCCCGCGCCCCCGCCGGCCCCGTCCACTTTCAAACCCGCCTTCCTCCTCTGCCGTCCCCCGAGTCCACTCTGCACGAGAGATGAGTGGCCTTCACAAAACGTAGTTGATCCATGTCACTCCTAGTCTTAAAGTCACGAAATGGTTCTTTATTGCACTCACAGGGAGAGCCCAGATTCTTAAAGTGACCTGTGAGACTCCACACGAACCATCACAGCAGCTCTGGGACACCTGAGGGGCTGCCCAGCAGGTGGCAGGCCGGCCAGCAGGGGCGGCTCCCACGGTCACGTGCCTGGTGGGGACGTCCGGGTAGACGGCGCCGTGGACACGTTACAGCTCAGCCTCGTTTCACGCCGTGGACAGACTGCGTGGGAAACAGCTGGGGGGAGCCCGAAGAGGGAGGAGGAGAAGCAAAGGGCCAGCGCGGCCCGGACAAGGGCGTCGGCCCTGCGCCACCTGGGGGCGTGGCCTCCACCCAGGCCCTGTTTCTCCCCAGGTGCCAAGTTGTTAAATGGAGCTGAGCCGCTGACCTGGCCCCAGGGGACCGCCTAGGAGTGACTCACCGCTGGAGTCCCCGAGAGGGCGCACGTGGTGACCTCGCGTTTTTATTGTGGTGGCTGCAATTCCCCAAGGCCCGTGCGGAGAGACGCTGAAACCCCCAGGAAGAGTCGGCGACAAAGGGAGTGGTTTCAGGCGCGGCCGGCATCTGGGACCGCGAGG
>NW_011903926.1:0-3000 GCF_000151845.1 Pteropus vampyrus | reverse complement strand
ATCAGTTATTAGAGAGCTCTCTGTTGAGACTTTCCTGTAATCACAGAAATAGAAGTCATCTCTCTTCTTTCTCCATCTCTACATCTGATATATTACCAACTTTCGTTGATCTTCTTTCTTCAGTCTGCCTCTTCTTTTCCATTACCATGGCTATGGTCTTATTTAGGACCTCACAACTTCTTCCTTGGATTATTAAAATGGCCAACAACTAGTTTCTCAATCCCTGATCCCTTCTTTCTCTTATCTGATGCCAAATTAAAATCTACTTTTCAAGACCTACCAAATGAGCCCAAACTCTTGGCATAAAAGAGTTCCCAAATTCAGTATTGTCCTGATGGTTATTATCACTATCTCTTGAAGATTTATTGTTACGTGTAAAGTCTTAAGCATTTTATATATATTGACTGATTTAACCTAACAAAATATGCACTATTCTCTTCATTATACACATGAGAAATTGAAGATTCAAGAAATTAAGCAACTCAAAGCCAAAAACTGCCAGAAACTGCAGTTTTTATGGTGGTTAAGAGCATAGATTTTTAAATTAGATCACTTTTGACCTGTGGCCTAATTAAAAAAATCTATGCTCTTAATCACCATAAAGTACCTCATTTACTCATTCTTGCATTATTCATTGTACTAGACCCTACTGGGAATAAAGATTAAAAAGACGTGGCCACTGCCCACAAGGGAGCTCATGTCAACCTACAGTTTCCCACTTTATGTTTCATTATTCTCTATTAGGTATCCTATGCTCTAACCACTGTTCATCATTCCTACAAACAGTTCTATTCTATATGTTTCTGCTCTGAAGCATATTCTCTTTCCCATAACCCACACCTTTATTCTTTAACCTCATCTCCACAGCCAATTATAAATGAATTTTATTTTATTTTTTCTTTTACTTCTCAAATAATCAGCAATGAGCTGATATTACTTGTATAATTGTCAAGTGTGATTTTTTTCAAGTTGATTAACAAAATCTGTAGGAAGACTCCATATTGGTACCCTCCTCGATATACTTTCCTCCTTGATGTGCTAGACCCTCTCAGTAGGGTCTAGCACAATGAATAATGCAAGAATGAGTAAATGAGGTACTTTATGGTGGTTAAGAGCATAGATTTTCTAGTGCCAGCAAGGTGCCCCTCTAGTAGATCATTTCCCAAAGATGCCTTTCTCAGTGACCAGTAGAATTTTCCAACATCCTTACACTTGAGATGCCTGAATCACCTTATTTTATCCTACCTTCACTTTCTAATTTCTCTATTCCTTGCAGTTAGATTCACTCTACCACTTTTTCTTTATTCATCTTCTCAGTTTCCCCAAAGCTCCTCCAAATAGTACCCTTTACTTACAACAGCCTTTTTATTGGTGATAGAAAAAATAGTTCAGGGAAAGAATGCTAATCCTGGGAGACAAGTAAGCAAATAAAGAGGTATCTAGACAAAAGGAAGATTTTGGATAGGAAATAAACTGCTCCTGAAACTAAGAATGATCCTAGAAAGAGGCTGGAAATCTCAGGAATTATGGTCTCAATAGTGACATTGGAGTGATAAAAGGAAGGCCAGGTAATGAACTCAATAAGGTTAAACTTAAATTTCAAAGCCATTTGACTAAAGAAGATGAGTAGGGACCTTGAGTTTCTCTACAATCTTCTCCTTGTGAACATAAGAAACGTCTAAACCTGTAGAGAATTTTATTAATTTATTTGAGCCAAACTGACAATGCCCGAAAGTAAGATCTCAAATGCTCTAGAGAATGATAGTTTCGCAGTTTCTTTTATACATTTGTTATAAAGGAGAGAACATAAGGAAGATTACATGAGGATGGGAGAAAGCAAAGTAGGGATTAAACTACAGGATAATTAACAAGATTAAGTGCTCACTTGAGGGTGGTTATACCTACAAGGCGTCTGGAAAGGAGGCATTTCAGGGTGTATTAACCTAGATGCACAAAAACAATGGACAGGTCTTGCTTAAGGCAAAGATAAATCTTTTACTAAAGAAATTACTACGTACTATGACCTGCCTTGTTAGGACTTTATGATCAGGTTACCCTGTGAGGTTACTTTTTGGTCAATGTACTTGCCAGATTTATTATAGAGCCCCTTTTTCATCTACATCCCTCTAGAAGATGAGGCTGTCTCCAACTTCATGAAGATAGAAGCCTTCAGATGGAAACTCCCTCAACTACCTGCCATCAAATCTATTAATTCCTGTGTCCATACCAATCCTCTCCTCCTTCCAGTTAGATGAAGGTGATGTTCTCTCTCTTGTACAAAGGTAGTTCTGTCATACGTTCTTTCATATACTGTCTTCATCTTGCATCTTCAACTTCTTTCTCTATTGGAGTCTTCGCAATAATATTCAAGCATGCTTGATATCCTCTTGACTCTATGTCACTTTTCAGCTATAAATACTTACTAATCAATCTTGAAACTCCAGTATACCATATACCAATATACCATAACTGATATCACCAAATCAATAACCTTCTTGTTGCTATATTTAATGAAAATTTTTTACCCTAAACTCAATTTCCCACTTAGTAATATTTGTCACTGATTGGTTTCATTTTTTCTTGAAATCCTTTTGTATCCAAAATAGCACTACTACCACTTTGGCCATTCCTTCTTTGTCTCATTTGTGGGCTTTTCCTCTTTGTCTGTCTTTTAAATGCTGGTATTCTTTGGGTTCTATCCTAGCCCTCTTTTTACCTTATTCATACTATCTCTTAGTTATTTTAACTATTTTCATGGCTTCATTTCTCTCCATATACTAATAGCTCCAAATCTTTATCTGGAGCTATTTCTTCTGAGTTCTAGACCTGTATTTCCTAATAACTGCTTGATACTGTAATTATATCTTTCAAGAATATCTAAAATATAACATGTCCAAACTAAATTAATTGGTATTGCTCCAAACCTGTTCTCCCTCATTATCTCAGTTAATGATCTCACTATCTACCCAGTTGGTCAAATCACAATCCAACATCCAACTT